>NW_009228821.1:7736-8282 GCF_000690835.1 Fulmarus glacialis | reverse complement strand
CCCTACAGGAAAAGTTAGCATGGCATCGTGTTAGCACAGAGTCCAATCTACTTTCTTTTTTTCCACTTCCTTTCCTCCACCCTCATTTTTAAAGCAAGCTTTACATTAGACAGGAACCACATTAATTATGGGAAAAGCTAACAATCTGTGTGTGTAACAAACACTTGGGAAATAGCAGTCAGGAATGTAAATGCCTGAAATCAGAATACAGCCCTGATGTAGAGGAGAACTGTAAGCAAACAAGCAAGCAAGCACTCTTGGCTCCAGGGAAGCATTCTGTCCTGTACCCAAAATTCAACCAAACTTGGATTCCAGGTCTGTTTCTAGGGCTCTTTTCTTTATCCCAGATAACTGAACTTACAAAGCTAACAGTAGCCTGTTTTTTTAAGCAAAGCCAGTGCTTAGGAAGCCAGAAAAACTCATGGTTCCACTGGCCTTCCTGCTGCAAAAAAATTAATATTGTGGTTGAAATTTCATAGTGTTACAAAACCAGGTTTTAAAGGGATCGTCGCCATTTCAGAAAAGCTTGAGATTCCAAAGTTCTTG
>NW_009228821.1:0-7715 GCF_000690835.1 Fulmarus glacialis | reverse complement strand
CTCTTCCTCTGCCCCTTGAGAACAGAGCAGTTTAGGACACCGAGAGTCGAGGCTTTATGGGGTTAGCAGTTTCAGATAGCTTTTAGGTGCAGGAATTAACATAAACTTATTTTGCAATGGCTACAGGAAACTGCTCAGTGGTGGGGAAACTGGCTTTCTCACCAGCCCCATGTATCTGAACAGGGGCTAGGCATGCGTGTTTGCCCTGACAAACTATGCGTGACAGTACGGATGCAGCCTAGAGACAGCTGCATCCAGACCCAAAGTCACTCTTGTAGCTCTGATTACAGGTCTCAGCCTTCATGCTGTTCCTAACCTCTAATAATCCAGCGCACACACTTTCCGTCCTGGGTTCATCTGTTACCCTGTTAAGCCCTAATACCAAACTGAAAGTTTTTGGCCTCCTTACATCCACTACGTGACTTGAATAGGGTCTCTCAACTCACTGTACGTGTGTTAGTAACCCCAGGATATGTGCCCTACAAATCAGAAAATACTGTTTAACTGGAGAAAGAGACTTGCAAGATCCCCCAGCATGTATTTAACTAACTCAAGAGTTGTAGCAGAATTTACAATGCCCTGATCTGTGCATTAGCAGATAAGACAGTGCTTTATTCCTTATCCAGTGATTATAGGTCAAAGCTCAACTGCCCTACTGACGGTGCAAAACTTTGCAAAAGCACCCAGATTCAGAGGCTATGTCACTGATATCATCAGTAATGTGCAACAAGCTCCCATCTCAGGATGTCTGGCACAGGGGAGGCCAGCCAGAGAAAGCTGCCAGACACGCAGTCCAAGCTCCTCCAGGCAAAGGATTCTCCACCACGCTGTTGCATCCCTTCTCCCTGACCAGACTGGAGAGCAGCCTTAATGATGCCACCGAGACCAAAAAAACCCAGCCTGACCCCAGGAGTCTGCATTGCCTTGCTGCCTCTGGGGGGCATAAAGAAAGGAAGGTGAATGGATGGCTTCTCTCACGCAGGCTGGGAGAGGTCCCTGGTGCGTGCGGCAGCAGTACGTTGCCCCCCTTTCTAGCCCTCCTCCCCTTGGAGCCCAGTGCTGGAACGCCATACTTTCCTACCCAAAGGGATCACCAGAAATGAATGATTAATCAATCAGTGCTGAAGGTGCTTTGTCATCACAAACATTAATTATTTCACAGGCTCTTCACTCAGATACACAGCGTGACCCTTCCATCCTGTCCCTCTCCCTAAGCTAAGGAAAATGAAACAGAGGATCTGTTGAAATGAATAAAAGGGACTTTCCTCAGTCGCATAACCGCCGAGTGCCAAAGCAAGCAGTAGCCCTCAGCCCCTGGACTCCCCATGCTCCACTCCAGCTAGCAGAGAGCCTGGGTTCCCTTCAGATGAAGGCTTGACACCATTGTTTCCCATCACCACGAAACTGGCTCTGTGGCAACCTTCCAGCTTCCTGAGCTTCAGCAGTGTGAATGACAACGGACTCTGACTTATCCCTAGAACGCAAAGCTCTCTGGCTTTGCAATAACACACATTTCAACAGGAGCCTGTGTAGAGTCCACATGAATGAGGTTATGCCAAATGATGTTTCACTGAACTCTTATTCTATGTGCTCACTTGGCCATGCTGCAGTCCTTCGAGGACCAGGGTTGGAATCCAGAGACACTGCATGGTGCCAAGACAACCAGCAAAGCACAATTATCAAGATATGTGGCACTCTCCAAGGAGGAATGGATGACTCTCCCACAGACAATTTCAATAGCACAGATAAGCTAGCATCAGCATCTCTCAGCCACATTACCTCTGGGTCTAATTACCCTCTTCCACCACAGGGTTATTGCTCTTTTGTTTTTTTTCTTTCTAGCAAGCTTTGTCATCTAACTTCCAACCCTCTTACATTCTTTATTACAGCTAGAAAACCAGCAACTAGCAACACCCTGATCTTGACCTTCTCGGTGGCTTTTGGTCATCCTAATAGGACAAGGCCTACGGTTCCTTGTGGTGTTGCCCTCTGGAAGGCTTTGAGGGAAAGCAGTCCAGACTCGCGCCCTTAGCATGTGACAGCCAGAGTTTTAAACTTTGCAAAAACTTCTCCTGCAAAATCATTCAGGTTGAACAGCTTTCTCCTTGCACTTATGTCGTGGCAACCAGAAGGAGAGCCATGGAGAGAGAAAAATGTGAGAAGACTATCGCTGACAAAAGAGATGATTTTCATCTGTAGCCACATACATCCCAGCGAGCAGAAAGACAACAGAGAGGAACAGCTACTGTTGTCTTTTCATTTTCACCGAAAATGAAAGCAAGCAACTTCCAACTCAGAAACTGATCTGTTACACAACTAGAAACATTCCAAAATTTGCAGATGTTCTTACAGGGTACAAAGCAAGGTGTGTTACAGGAGTGTTATTCCAGTAACAAAATCAATCATCAAATTATGAAATATCAAAATTTCCCTTGTCCGTGTGCTACACCATGAAACTTATGTGCTATAGCTCCCATGAGCAGCCTGAGAGATTGTGTTTCAGAGTTTAATATCATCCACTGCAAACTCACAGCTTATAAGTCTGGGCAGTTTTATCTTGGGAAAAAAAAATTTTAAAAATCCTTTTCTGATTTGGAGAGTTGGGATGGATCAGTGGGGGTTTAGCTTCAGAACCTTGGCCCTTCGGGGTACCCTGCTTACGCAGCTCACAGTTCAAATTTACTATGGAATCTGCTTGCCAAAAATTTGGCATAAAATACCATTCATGAAACCAAGCCAAAGATCTCAAGTCAGTTGTCACCCAGTCAGTTCTCTCATACCAGGGGATCTTCCCTGACTACACATTGAATAAACACCTTCAGATCTGCCCACAGTAATGCAGGCTGAAGGACTGCAGCTTTTTCCTAAGTCCTTCAGGATTCACATGGTAGTTTTGATGACAGGGAACCTCAGATTAAGGGACTTCTGTTTCCGTATACTTCTGTGATACCACTTATGGAGGAAAAAAAAAACTGTGCCACGTGAGGGTCCTGCTGTGATCTGCTGTGAATGTGATTCACCCGACACAAGAGCAGCTGAAATGAAATGCAGCCTCGGTTGCAAAGGAGGGCCCTTTGGGTGAAGTTGTCACAACTAGAGTCTCGGTATGGCACCTCAGGTTCAAACTGCCACAAATACGCATATAGATTAGGGATAGACCACACCATAAACATGCCCCAGTACAACCCTGGTAAAGACCAGATTTGGTCCTGTATTACTGACTTGGGGTCACTTTAAAGTGATGCCAAAAAAGGGAGGCTGAAAGTCAGGAGGGGAAACAAAGCCTCACTGCATTCAGAAAGCACCACACTAATGTATAGATATTTAGGGGCTGGATGGACAGGATGGATTGCCGTAACTGGGAGAGCATCTCATGGCTGGTACTGTGAGACGAAGTAACTATACGGCGACATCTTTGCTTTGACTTCTCCCTTTACATACTTCAGACTCTTTGACTTTAGAAGTGCAATGATAAAGAGATAAGAAATAGAATAAACAGATAAAGACAGGTATTGTGATTGATATAGACAATATTATGCTGCTTTTGTGATAATATCTCCTCTCTCGTGCAACTAAACCAGCAAGTGATGGCAATTGTACTCATTAGTCTGATTCAAAAAGAAGCTCTCTGTGTAGGCGTTATCTTCATGCAACTGCAATCAGCATCAGGGATCTTGCTTACATAAGAAGCCTTGTGTAACAAAAACCAATTTCGAATCAATGCATGTGCTCTTTTTGTTAAATTGATTTAGTTAAACAGATGAAGATTCTTTCTTTGGCCATTCTGGGTGTAATTTAAATTTGTTTTTAAGTAACTTAAGCTAATAAGTTTGGCTTACCTCAAACTGCATGTCAATGGTGTGCAGTGTCAGTTGACACAAATCACACAGAAGCCACTAAAGTTTTTTCTGCAGAGGCCTTCACTAACACATATTCATACAGTATGGACGCATTAAAACTGGTTAAGCTAGCTTTAAACTTGTCTAATTCAATCTGTTATCAGACTTAGCAAGATCAGTTTGACTAAGGGTTTTAATTCTTCCCATTCTGTTTGAAACACCCTAGTAAGAGAAAATATTTTCTAAATGTACTTGTTTTTCCACTTTCTTTTCCTCTGGCAAATTTTTTTTTCTTGCATCTTTCATGGAGCTAGAATTACATGCCTGCATTTTTCTCTGCCTAATGAAGGCCGCAGTAACGTGCAGACAGTGCTGCACACTGCTAGAACAAACATCTCTGCCTATGTCCCTGGGTCACTGCCTGATGACAGTGCTGCTCCAGGGAGTCCTGCGAGTTTCTGAACCACTGCGTTACAGCCAGCCAACAGGCTGCAAGGCATGGGGGAGGTGAAGACTGGCACCCCTCAGACCTGGGCACATACATGGTCTCGTGTAGCCTATGCCTCAATTGCAGGTCTCCTTTTCCTGCTTGCTAAGCAGCACAGAGGTCCGTCGGTGGCCTGGGGCTTGGATGTGTACGGAGGGATGCTGTTAGCTGTCTGTTCCCTTAGGTCATGGTAGCTGTAAGGGCTCCTTGTGAGAAGATTCCAGCATCTGAGTCATGGTGCTACAGTCAGAGCACAGCACCTCCTGGCTCACCCCACTGATGTGCAGCCCACTCTGCCGTGGGTAACCCTGACCTCACAACACATCTGATTAATAATGTTAGTTAATAGCAACAACAACTACAACAGCGATGTTAGTTAAGGAAATAACCGCTTATTTCCCTCCCTTGTGGGAATTACCACAGAGGCATTTGGGGTTTTCTGTGACCCACAGAGTGTTACAGCCAGGTCCAAGCTCTGCAATTTGTTCCTACCCTTCCCCTGTCCTCCTGATTGTTCCTAGAGAGCATTCACACCCAGAATGAGGAACAATGTCCCTACCCGTCCCTTAGTACCAAGCGAATCTTCTCTGAGCGAGGAGGGAATAAAGTAGGGGGTAAGCCTTGGGAGCTGGCAGTATGCCCAAGGACTTCCATTTTGCAAGAATGAGCCAAATATACTCATCTAGCACTGTTGCTTAACAGATCTGCAAGGGTAAGGGCAGTAATGGGTTCTTCTTTGCATCACTCCAGACCACTGGCTTCTGTGACCGAGTGGAACAAGTCAGAAATGTGTTCCTAGATTTCCCAGACTACTGCTGGTTAAACAGAAGGCTCTGCATGTCAGGGAGATGAAAGCCACAATATCTATTGGGGTTGCATTCAAATGTGCTAGAACTGGTCTTTCAAGGTAATTATACTTGTTTACTGGAATTGAATATACATGTCTCTACAAGATGCCTTACAGAAATAAGGCTTATCTACCAATCTGAAGATCTATACATATTTAAGTAACAAATTTTTTTTTTTAAAGTTTTCTTTGTAGCAACTGGTCCCTACAAAGTTGGAAGCAATGATGGATTGAGTGTATATTGGGTATTGATTCAGAGTGTTTTGACATGTAATTGGATTTGATTGCTAAAGTAGACTAGTTTTGTAGCCTTATTACGGGATGCTTAATACAGTGCTTGTTTATGCCTGCGCAGTATTTTTTTGGAGTTTTTTTTTCTCCCTGTGTATTACAAACAGAAAACAATTTGATTCTCTCGAAGGCTCGCTGTTGAGGGGAATAAGCCAATTGTAAAACACGGCACAACCCTTGGCTGGGAAGTGCAAAGGGGCTCTGTGCAGCAGTAGGTGCCAGCAGGAAAGGGAGGGTGATCCCTAGCTAAGGGACTGCTATGGGAAATGTGGATTAAATTTTTGCCTCTTCCACAAATGTTTCCTATGGCAAGGGACTTTACCTATTGCTGTCTCAGTCTCTGTTGAGAAAGTGGATTATATGCTACCTCTCTCACCTAATTTTTAGCTGTATTTTTGTATATAGTTTAGCTTGCATGGTATTTTACTTTTTTTATAGTTGTAAGATTTTAGGGACATGTTAGTAAGCATCTCTGCCATGCACTATAGAAGAAGTCCTGTCCCTTACAGGCATCTAAGGATTCTCTTGTATTACAAACAAATAATTGTAACAGAAGAACTAATTAAAAAGCTGGAAGAAAAGGAGGCTAAAATCTGTACCCTTTGAGAAAGTCTGAAGAATTCTATTTTGTTCTTTTTTTTTTGCCATAGGCCTGCCTATGTCAGTATTTTCTCACTGTTTGAGGTGTTCGTAGTTTACATATTCCCCTGCTACTTATATTTCAGCCCTCCTGAAATATAAGCCTTATTTCTCTAGTCTAATCTCTTGTTCTCCCTGTAACAGGCAGACTGTGTCTGGCCATTTGGGAAATAGTTCATAATTCCATGCTTAAATAACTGGCTTTTGATAAAGGTCCAACACAGTGCTCTGAGAGCTGTTTTGTTTTTATGGATGGAGCAGACAGAGCAGAATGATGTTGCCTGCATACTAAGAAACTTGGCCTGAAGCCCACACACACCAAAGGCAAAATAAATAAATAAACATATCAATCAATCTTGACGTCACCAGGAAAAGGGTCACTGCCATGTGGAATGAGACATCTGGACAGTGAAGTCACTGCTCTGGAAGGATGCCACTGAACCGTTCACATGCTTTGCAGCACAATAGGATAAAATGACAGTCAAAAAAAGAAAAAGGGGGGGCGGGTAAATGCTAATTGATGCTAAGTGAGCAGAGGTTTAAAGAAGGAGCTTCATACCTTCTGCAAACCTGTCCACACATCTAACTTTCTCCTGATTAAAAACTCCCATGATTCCAATGCCAACCAGGCACACAAATAGGACCAGCCTGTCATCTCACATGATACTGTCCATTACACTTTCGGAACCAGCTTTGGAACAAGAAAGAGCAGGATCTTACCACGCAACCAAAATTAAAATGTGTGGAGGAGGATCCTTTCCACAGCCCTACATATTCCCATATGCAGGGATAAAGAAGATGCACTTGCCCAGGTATTCGTGTTACCTGCAGCTGTACACAACCACACACATACATACACAAAATGACAATTGTTCAGAGTAGCCACAGCAACAGAGCGCTGCAGCCTTTCCTATGAATCTTGCATTCCGAGAAATTATTTTTAAATGCACTTAAAGGAAAATGCAAACTCTTCTATTCAATAAACAAAAAGGTTTTGAGAAGGAGCAACAAGGAATGTCTGCAGTCTTTCCCCTGTACACACAGCCAACCAACTTGCTTCTGCAGGCTATTGTCTTTCTTTCCCTCTGTCCCCATCCAGGCACAGTATTGAAAGCAGCAGGAGATTATTAGCTATGGAAGCTCCGATCTTCCCTTTACAGCATCAGGACATCCGAGCCCATCTGGACACCTAGCCAGGATGCTCCTGGCACAATGGAGCATCTGTACCCAGAATGTGGAGGCTCCTCTCCAGCCCTGGGCATTTCTGAAACGGCCTGATTTAAATGCAGCACAGCCAAGACGGAGTCTTTGTTGTCATAGCCCGGATTCCTTCAAGACCGCTAAAAAAATCCACCCTCCGAGAGACGGGAATGTGACTGCATGGAAAATGACTGTATTTCTTAGCACTGGCTCTTCGGGCCGTGTACATCAGCACCGTCCAGCTGATGCCCATAGGGTGATGCCAGTTTACCCTGTTAGGAATGGGATCCGGCGCTGTCTGCCGGCTGCCAGCATTAGCAATTTTTCATCTGCAAAGCGTCCGAACCGAGCGGGACAACCAGGCGAGCAGGGCAGATGCAGCGCACCAGAGGGCAACGCCTGCAGCCCGGCG
>NW_009228820.1:6491-13726 GCF_000690835.1 Fulmarus glacialis | reverse complement strand
TGAGGCAAAGAAGGCATTAAGTAGCTCAGGCTTTTCCTCATCTTTTATCACTATGTTTCCCCCTGCATCCAATAAAGGATGGAGATTCTTCCTAGCCCTCCTTTTGTTGTTAATGTATTTATAGAAAAAAAGGTTACTGTCTTTTATGGCAGTAGCCAGATGAAGTTCTAGTTGGGTTTTGGCCTTTCTAATTTTCTCCCTGCATAACCTCACCGCATCCTTGTTGTCCTCCTGAGTTGCCTGACCTTTCTTCCAAAGGTCATAAACTCTCCTTTTGAGTTCCAACCAAAGCTCTCTGTTCAGCCAGGCCTGTCTTCTTCCCCGCCGCTCGTCTTTTGGCACATGGGGATGGCCTGCTCCTGCGCCTTTAAGATTTTCTTCTTGAAGAAAGTCCAGCCTTCCTGGGCTCCTTTGTCCTTCAGGACTGCCTCCCATGGGACTCTGTCAACCAGTGTCCTAAACAGGCCAAGGTCTGCCCTCCAGAAGTCCAAGGTAGCAGTTCTGCTAACCCCCCTCCTTACTTCTCCAAGAATGAAAAACTCTATCATTTTGTGATTGCAATGCCCAAGATGGCCTCCAACCCTCACATCACCCACAAGTCCTTCTTTGTTCACAAAAAACATGTCCAGTGGGGTGCCTTCCCTAATTGGCTCACTCATCAGCTGTGTCAGGAAGTTATCTTCCACACACTCAAGCAACTTCCTAGACTGTTTCCTCTCTGCTGTATTGCATTTCCAGCAGACATCTGGTAAGTTGAAGTCCTCCACGAGAACAAGGGCTAGCGATTGTGAGACTTTTTTATCTGTATAACCCAGGAAGCTTCTGCCTCAAAATACCTTTCTTCCCTTTAAAAATCCAAACAGTTAAATTATGAGAGTTATATTTAAGGCTCCAATTTCCTGGAAGGATAGATTTTCTCTTTTGATGGCTGCCTAATTAGTATGCTTTAAATTTAGATGGCTTGAATTAATTGCAGCAAGAATTTCTTGAGAGAATAGGTGCTAAAATGAAGTGCACTAAATAGTGAGGTTTTCAGGTGAATGTTGGAGGTGTTCCACCAAGCCCTTTACACATCTCTGTGACAGAAGAAGTGTAATGTATTATTTTCTTATTAATTTCCAATTTAAGAAAGTCTTATGAATAATAATACCATGGAATAAAAATAGCTAAATATAGCAGGATTTTTTTTTTTTTTTTTCTTGCTGGTTTCTGTTGCTGCTAGCTACCAGATGCAAAATAAAAGCTGTAGTATATCTGTTTCCTGGACAGTGCAATGGAAAGGGAAGTTCTCCCCAGTTGGCTGAGAGAGGTATTTCGGTCAATTCTGAGCGTTAAGAAATGATCCCTGGGAAACAGATTCTTCCTACAGAAAAAATCTCAGGGAGAAATCTGGCCATTCTGGGCAGTTTCTACTGCTAATGAACTGAAGAGGTATTTCCAGGAAGTGAATTAGATTTTAGGATTGAATAAAGTGTCCTGTGCAGATATATATCTTTTTCGCTGCTGATAAGAGAAGCCTAGGACATCCACATGCTTCAGTTAGGTGCGGAAAGTGAAGTGAGATGAGTCCAGGGCTTGTATATATACCACAGATTACAAATGTAATTTGACTCAATGCATGTCAAAAAGTTATTCAGGCACTGGGAGGTAGAGTCCTGAGTTTGTTCTTTCAAAGGCAGATGCTTTGAGAAAGAAGATCCATCCATCTCTGTTTTAGTGTTTAGCATAACCACTGTTGTATTAAAAGTCAGCACAGCTCATTTTGAAAAAGGAGTTCCTTCCTAAAATTAGGAAAATGGCTGGGGGGATGCTGGACTGGAAAACATGCGATGGAGAGGTAGGGACCTAAGGGAAAAAAATTGAGGGGGCAAGCAAAGGAAGATCGAAAGCCTGCTGAAGTGAAAGAAAAAAGGTTAAGATTCTTATACCAAGTGTCCAGTATACCCAGGGTTAGCCCTGTAGGCAGCTGCTCTATAAATAAAACATAACTGTTAAAATGGGAATCTTGCGGTTTTTGAAGGCAGATGAGCCCAAAAGGTTTCATCTTCTGTCTGACTCTGCAGGAGCCACGCTGCGCTTATCTAAGACCTGGAGGTCACTCTTTGCATAGTTTGCACGCTGCAGAGTTATTGAAAAGCTTTCCCGGCCTTATCAGCATTTTGGTCTTTAAAGAAAACATTAGGAGTATTAGCAGAGTAGCCAGTGTCTAACTTGTTCAGAAAAATACAAATTGGTCCTTTAGTAATTCATTATCGGATTTATAATGCATGGTAAAAAGATAGGAACTCCAGGAAGATGCCGGGGCTTCCCAGCATCGCAGCCTTCATCTACCATTGTTGGGAGTAATGAAGGATAATAAACCAAATCATATTGTAAATAATAAATAACCTCATCATTGTATATTTAAAAACAGAAAGCATGAAAGGGAAAATTCCCAACAGCTGAAAAGCTTTAATAGCTCTTCTCAGTGCTTGTGGCACCAGTTGTTGACTTCTGTTGAAAGGAGCCCAGTTAGTATACATTCATTTATAGAAACAAACAAAACAACATAAAGAAAAAAAAAGAAAAAAAAAAAGAAAAAAAAAAGAAAAGAAAAGTTGTCAAAAGAAAAGACTAAGGAATAAGGTAATAAAACATTCATTTGATGAGGAACAGTGATTCATAGCATGCGGGAACCTCAAGGGAATACAAGGGCACAGAGGAAGGAAAACTGCAAGCAAACAGGCAGAATAAAAAGAAAAAGCAAAGCATTTAATAATAGTTAGAAATGTTTTTGCAGCTGGAGCACAAAACTAGGTTCTCAACTACTTGTCACCATGGAAGATCTGTCCTTTTTCACAGGAAAGCATTTATTCTCTAGTGTTTTTTGCAGGAGTGGGTAGGGTAAGGAAGTGTGCTTGCAAAGCTAAATTGCCCCAGAATTTTGCAGGGCAGAAAATTACTCTGTCATTCGCTTCCTGCCCCTCTTTCACTCCCTATCAGTACAGCTGTGACGTTAAAACAGCTGCCATGCTTTGTTCCACTGGGGCTTCCCTTCGTTGGGTGGGTGCATGATGTATTTTACAAAAAGTCCTGGGAAATCTTGGGCCAAACAAGAGAGTTTGCAGCAGTTGTGTAGACCAAGGTTTCAAAACACATAGCCCGCACACCAATTTCTTAGTTGAGACCATTTCCACCTCGGTGGGTTTAGTAACCTTGGTGTGTTTAGCTGCCACGATCAGGTTTCTAGTTCCAGAGCTTGCTCCCAAACTTGATGGAGATCCACAAGCATGTCCTGATGAAGATGTGCTGATACATAGGGCCCTGACAGGTAACCTCGGAAAATTTTGTGGTGCCAGTTTAAAATGTCACTGCCTCCAGCTGTCTTTTGTGCCGCTCTGGCAGGGATAATCCTGCCCCAGCAGAGTCAGCAGGGCAAGCGTGCAGTCATTTCACCCGGCAACACTTCTTAACCCATTAATCAGAAAAAGTTCAAAGAATGGTGCAGGACAGGAGAGCTGACGAGGTATGTTCATATTCTGAGCCAAGACTCTGCTACCCAGCGTGAACCTTCTATAAGGATTGTGAAGGTAATAGCAGCTTAATCAGTGTAAAAAGACTTTTCACAGGTTTTGTCTAGATACCACAGCACCTTCCTTTTCGGAAACTCAACATCCGTCGCTTTGCCAGATTTAAAAGCAAACATTATCAGGTAGATTTCTAAAGTTATTTTGAAATCCAGAAGCCGCCTTCTTCAAGTGAAATCCATGTGAATGATATGCCATACCTTTGAAAATGTGGGTCATTACACCCAAACAGCATTTCTCTTGTCCTGGTTTTAAAATGCCTATATGGAATGAGTGAAACATCTTAACTGTGTTTGCAATCTCCTGCCCCGCCTCCCCACCCCAGGAAACTCTAGGGACTAGTGAAGTGGTCATTATTTTTTCATGATACCTTCCTTATTGCCTAATTAGCAGTCTTAGTAAGAAGTGGTTCTGTACTTCACTGAAGGAAATAATATATCAGTTCCTGTTTAATTACAACTGAACTACTGCCATACACAGCATTATAAGATATAACCTCCCTGGAATAAAAAAGGATCAGATGTAAGATTCTCTTTGGGCTCTATTTATTAGCCTTGGTTCAGCAATATCTCAAAGGGAAATGGGCTCATCACTCAGCTGGCTTATCAACTCTGTACTGAAGTTTGCAGAAGGCTTAGTGTAAACTGTTGTATAGCAATGACAACGGTTATTTCCAAATAGCCATCAACATCATACCTCTTACAAGTCGTCACTTACGTGGAACAACTTCTTATTGTTTTGCAGCTGACAAAGCGCCATAGAAAACTTCTCTTGCACTGATTATTCAAAAAGACAGTACGTCTTTGACAAAATATAAGCAGATAGCAAACCAGGATTGTGTTCAACCAAATCTGTTTTCAGACCTGGAAGAGTCTGGCGTTCTTCCTTATTTCAGCCTTCTTTGTCTCCGTGATGGGCTCTGCCTGCTTGTTTCATGGTTGGATTCGGTGATCTTAAGGGTCTTTTCCAACCTAAATGATTCTATGATTCTAGCTGGGAGAAAGCTGATAAGGTGTGAGTGGTTTGTGTTAGCAAAGTGCCAGGGATAACTGGGCTGAGAGCCTGGCCACCAATGGTGGAATTCAGCTGCGAACTTCCACACCGGAATGTCGGTGTTTAGAACCCCGTCACAGACATCAGAAACGGGGTCAATACACTCACAGTGGTGCTCTGAGAGCCACCCAGCCCACCCGAGGGCAGACAAGTGTATCTGGTCAGCTAAACTGCTCTTGAGACTCTAAGGACTGTATGGGCTGCCTGCACTGATTCGAGCATGATCGTTGCTACAAAACTCACATGTAGACATCTAGGTGTTAAGATCTACTTTTAGTTGTCTTAACTATGTGAGCTAATTTCCACCCCAGTTTCTATTTATGTCCTCTCTCAGTAATCTTACCAAAACTGTCTTCCTGGTACCCAGGGAATAGTAGGTGAAGCAATCCAAAGAGCTATGCATATGCCTAATATATAGTTGTATAAATAGATTAACTAGCTTTGCTCATGGCCTTCAGCTTTTGAAAAGAGGTTAAATCCCCCTGATCACTAGATAAATCTTGGATTATAAATCCAAAGTATCTTATACTTAAGGGACAAAGTATCTTATACCTAAGTGGGATCCACCAAGCTGTTGGATTGCCTCAACTCGCAGAACAAAAAGTGTATTCCTATACTATTTAATCTGCCAAGGTATTTTCCATATCAGTCAAGGTAATAGTATATACCATCAGTATGCAATTTTCCACTGTGATTATAAAAGTTGCCACATATGTACCCCAAACTAACCGTATCAGCAGTTTTCCATTGCGCTTTATTAACATTGTGTATTTTAATGGCTGGTTCTGCTAATGAGATTTGGAAGTTTTATATTAAGGGCACACAGAAGAAATCATTAACTAGAAGAAGGGTTTTTTTCTGTCATATTCATAAAATTACATGCTAATAAAATAGGAATATGATTTCAGTAGTTGTTAATACAAATTGATTTTCATATTAATGATTCCAGAGTTTTATTCTGGGAACAAAAGTTGGGAGTCAGAGTATCCATACTGAGAAAAAAGCACAAATCACTGGTATTGCTGTTCAAAGAGAGGAGTAAAAAAGGGCAGTGGTCCATGATGGTGACCTTACCTTTAGACGTGTTCATCCACTTTCCTACATTTTACACTGTTCAATCAATATCACCTCAGGCAAGGAGGCAAAGCTGAAATTCTGCTCACTGCTTGTGGCCATTAGCCTCACAAATGCTTTCCTGAAGGAGTGAAGGAGATAACACGCGGCCTCTTCCTTATAGAGGTGGCTGACCTACTATGCAGCTTCATGATGTGTCAGTTAGATGACTTATTTCATTGTTTATCATTAGAAACTGGTCAATGTTGGTATATGTTTCTGAAGCATTACCGTAATCTGATCCTGGCGTGAGTCCTTTCATGTAGATATAAGAGGTACTTGAATAATTTCTGACCGGGGAATATTTTCACCAGAAATTGTTGATTCAATTAAATTAAAATGTTTTGAGGGAATGTGTTGGATTTGTCAATAGTTTTGATAAGAATTTATGTAAGTATATAATTTCACAAAGGAATTTAATAGTTAATAGTTAAGAATGTATCAGATCACACAGGCCTGAAATTTCTACTTTTTGTTCACGTTCAGAAATTCCCGTTTTTAGACAATATTAACTATATAAGTGACCTTCAAGCTTTCCAGCTTCTGAAAAGAAAATATTTCAAATCCTGAGATATGTTCTGATATATTCTTTATCAATTCACTAGTGAAGACTACATCCTTGTGGCCTAAGCCCATCCTACCAGTTATCTGAGACGCCTAAATTAAGTGTGCATCTAACTGCTCTGTCTCTGTAGTCAATGGAGAAATACAGGCACCACAGGAGAGTGTTTCAAATTTTAGGACAGCTGTGTTGGAAATGGGACTAGACATTGACCCAAGAGTTAAAAAGCAGGACAGATGAATATATGTGAGTATATTGAAGGCTATTGTGTTCTGCTCTGCACCTAGACAAAACATCTATTTATCTTTAAAGATGCAACAGAGCTTATGACCAGTGTTCTCATAATAGAAACTATTCATAAACATATACTTTCCCAAACTTTCATTTGGACCAGGCAGTAATCGTTACAGGCAAAGATATGTACCAGCAAGTGCATTCACCTGAAAATAAAATAAATGGTTTATTTTGCTATCATTAAAAGCTTTTAACTCAAGTCACTTCCTTTCCGATCATTGTTAGAGGAAGTTAGACTGGATGACCTCGGTGGTTCTTCTGTGCCTATGAATGATCTTTTCATTTGGAGATATAGACTTCTGAGCTTTCTTCCTCCTTAACACTGGTCTATGTGATGACTGGGGAATGGGTGACATCATGGCTTACGGGACACAATTCAGGAAGCTTAGGTCAAAAATCTGACTATGTTGAAGATATGTATGAAGTATTGTTTTGCATGTTTCCTCTGTCTGAGACATATCTTCCCCATACTTATCAAAAGTTTGAAATGTTCTTCCTTTTCCTCCTTTTCCCATCTTCCCTGTTTGGATTTGATTGCTTTTAAGAACATGGTCTGCTTTTTACTATGCAGCCCAAAAATCGGTAGGGTCCTTAAACATACCAAACAATAACACATTTTAAAACTGTAATAATATTAAAAATTAAAA
>NW_009228820.1:3039-6480 GCF_000690835.1 Fulmarus glacialis | reverse complement strand
TAAAATAATTAAAAAAAAAGAAGTCACATACTGTGAATTATATATACACAGGCTGTTAAGAGTTTGGTAAGGAAATGTCTCCCTCACATCCTGAAGATACTGTTTTATCATCTTTTTGCGGTTCTGTGAAGTATGTCTTAGTGCCTTGAAAACTATGTTAACACCAACAGTCCACTATTTCCTGGAATCTACTTCCATCTGTTGGCAAAATTGTAGATTGCACTGGGGAAAACTGAAATCTCATAATACAAATATTTGGTTTGGTTTTCCTGAGAAAATAGACAAAGAGTATAAATCCTGAACACCTGGCACGTTTCAGATTTTTCTCATAACCTGTTAAATGTCCTTATGGTAAACTCTTAAACCTTTTAAAATTCTTTATTTAACCAGTAAAACAAAACAAGCAAACTATCATACAGACTCCCCATGCATAAAGAAGGTCTTGCACAATTAAAAGTTGCCTTTTTTTTCCCCTAAGTACATCCGCTGGTCTAATAAAAAGCTATTATCCCGTTCCAAAAGCCTTGCACCCATTATTTCTTAAAACCACCACAGCTGTACAGCAATCCTGCTGTAAGCTGTTGTACAGCTGTTATACAACATTCCTGTCTGCTGGCTCAGAGTTTTAGGCAAGAAGCTTTCATTTCTTAAAACAAACATACCTTAGGTATAGGTTTCTGGGTATTACTATATCAAAGTATACTGTATATTTTTCGTATCTTGCTGCCAATCAATCAAAAAATAAATTTTACTTCACATTAAACAGCTTGCAATAATTAACATGATCTGATGAAGGAAAGTAAATATTAATTGATAATCCAGCTGTTGGCATCAGAAACTTCTGAGTTTGGTTCAGTATCAGTTTGACTTGTAATTTTAACGTTGCCTTTTTTAGGGAGACACGTCACTCACAGTTGTTACGTACTACAGAGCAACAGTAGTGTTTGAGGCTTGAATGAAAATCCAGACTTTTCACTGCGATGCTATTTATACTTACAGAGATGATACTTGCACACTCTGCAGGAGCCCAGGTCAGACCTCAGACTCTTCATTCCACCTTTATCTGTTTCAGTGCTGCTTTTGATGTTGGCAGTTATATTCTCTCTGAGTTTTGCCATCCCTTGCCTTATTGTGATGCCTTGCTTGTCTGTTTAGTCTCTAAAGTATCTTTTTCCCCTGATATTCCTCCTCTCATTCTCCATAAATCTGCCCTAAGTTTGTACGGAAATCTCTTCTTTTTTACTTTTGCATCTTCCTGTAGGAGATATCATATCCTACCATTATTTTTATGATCTTTATGACAATAACTTTCCCATTCTGAGTCTGTTTACATCTAGGACACTAACTTTCCTGTTTTATTTCAGCCTAAACACAATACATTGTACACATCGACCTTCTTCAGTCTTCTCCTAATCTATCTTCATCCTCAGTAACCATTGACAAAGGATGTCACCCAGGGCACACAAGACTTGTGGGGCCTTGGGCAAATGTCAAAGGTTCTCTTCCCCTATCACGGGACTACAGGTACAGATACGTTTTAGTTTAGCAGGGTCCTTTACTTCCTATGATCTCATTTATTTCCTGGGCTATTCAACCTTAAACACTGCTACAGTGACACATGATCCGGTTTTGAATCCCTGCTCTGCCATACTGAGTTTCAAACATTTCAAGATCTACTTGATATTTGCTGCTCAAAGATAGCAACCTTCTTGTCATGGCTAGGTGAAGACTTTTTCACAGGGGAGCTAGTGGTTGCATGAAGTTAAATGTCTATCCCAGTCTATGGACTCTGATTATGTAATACGATGGAGGAGCAATATTCCATTCTGCTTTTAAAGCGATTTTCCTTTGAACACAAGGAAGAAGATAGCCTTGGAGCTGGGTATAGGCCCTTGACTAGTGCTGTGAACTTTTCTTCAAATTTCATCAAGTCCTAGACATTTTGTGTTTCCTATGAAAAAAAAATCAAAATTATTTGCTGTCCAATTTAAGAAACACAAAATATGATCATTCTGAAACATAGCACATAACATTTTGTGTTATCAGACTTGCAAATAGACTGTGATTTAGAAAACAAACAAACAGAAAAGCTTTGGTGTATTTCCAAATTGTCTTGGAAAGATCAGAGACCAGTGATCTTTGGATCACAATTCAAATTATTTTCCTTACTGAATTATTATGTGCTTATTGTTTAGAGATGATTGGTTGTTGTCTGGTGATGCTAATTATTTTACTCTTTTGGAGAAGAGAATATATTAAAAGCTGAGAGCTGTTGCTTCTATTTTTTGTTTTCTTGAGATTAAGGAGCGTCTTAAAAAAAAAAGTTTTTATGTAGGATTCTGAGATTGCATCTGCTCTAATTGTGATTTAATTGCCACTGATGACTGCCAGCTGTCCAATGTGAAAGAAAACTATTAGCAGGTCTGCCAGAAGAATGGAAAGTTCTGTTCTGTGAAATGATGAGATTCAAGTTTACAGAATTTGCTTTTGCTCTTCGCCAAAGAGAACAGAAAGATCTCATGTTTACCTGAACTTGTTCGGTTCCCTCTGATCAGAAACAGTGACTTAAATATCAATCTTTTTCCTTCATAAGAATGCTCTGAGGAATTTTGTTGCAAAGACAACTTTTGATCTTGACAAAACTGACTTTTCTGCTGATGGATATTTTGGGACTTATATTGACACTGTATGAATGAATACAGCTGAAATTAACTGGCATCGCCAGCAATCATAACCTCAAAGGACTTGCCATAAAATGGTTGCTGTATTCTGACCTTTGAGAAGATTTTGAGAGGCCAAGGTTCAATCCCAGGATAAAATGCAGTGAGAGAAGACTGAAGCTGTGTGGACTGTGATAACACTGTTATTTCCAAAGTTTTCTATCTCTTGAACTGGAACTCTTAGATACTTCAGATTAAATGGTCTGTAAATGTCCAGTGGCAAAGTGGTCCAAACCTTAATCCATCTTTCGAATCCACAGTTAGTGAATACGGCTGATAGCTAGCACATAGGAGGCAACAGCTCCAAAACATTTGTTTTTTATCTCAGACTCTTTTTATTCCCCATAGTTCTATGTTCTCAATATGTTTTACCCTATGTATGTAAGCTTTACAGACAAAATATAACCTCCCTTGTCTATCTGCTTACATTCCTGGTCCAAATTATTAGCAGACCTTACAACCAGAGAAGCAATGTTGCTAAACAGACCCAGATGGAGTTTTCTTAGAGTCAAAAGTTTATAGGTATGGAGAGCTGTTATTTATCATATCTGAGCAATGGTTTAAAGAAGGCAGGGGAATGTAGGTAATCAAAAGATAAGAGGGATAAAGAGTTCAGGCTGACCTCTGTGCATCTTACTATTGAAGACACATTATGAGAAAAAATGAGAGGCCATGAATTACAAAGAGAGGTTGGTGCTACTGGTGTACCATAAATGGAAAG
>NW_009228820.1:0-3022 GCF_000690835.1 Fulmarus glacialis | reverse complement strand
TATGCAAAAAAATCCCCAAGCCCTTACTCAACCTTTTGTCAAAACTCTAAACCAAAGCCACCCTTCATACCCAAGAACTCGTTCTCTCTTTTTTTTTTTTTTTCATTTTTTATTCCCTCTCAACACAACAGCAACTTGCAGGTAGTCTTTTCTTTGCATACCATCTACCAGGGTAAGAGTTATTACTATTTTGATAAGGTGGCCTTCTTAACCCAACATCATTTCAACATTTTAGCAGAGTGAAAATTAGGACAGTTCCTTTGTAGTGATGGATGCAGATTCTAGCTTCAAGGTCAGCGACTGGCTTGTGGGTCGCAGCAGTCCTTCCCACTTTCTCTGAGGTTGTGAGAATGGAAAAGCAACTTTTATTTATCCCTGACCTGAATGTTGATTTGATTCTTTCACCTGCACCAATTTCTTAACTAAGGCCTAGGATAACCTATTCCCCGAACACTTAGAAATATGCCACATTTCTAAGTTTCTCACATGTTTCCCTGTACTAAGAATTTCGCTGAAGATTCCAACCTCCTTGCTCATCTGTGACAAACCTTCAGTAAAAGCAGAGCCAAGACATGTGGAGATCTTCTCAGCTTTTTTATCCTTGGACGTTACTGATGCATCACAGCTTTTATCACAGACAAATTCGTTTCAGTTTTCCCTTCAGCAACTTAACTCAGAGGATAGTGAGCTCACCTATGTCCTTGTGCAGGTCCCCACTTGAGGCTGTCAGCATCACTTATCCTTCTTTATTGCTTTCTGCAGAGCAGTCCATCTTTCTTTCTCTCCCTTTGCCATCTTTCCCCACCGGGAGCTCCTAAGTTGGTCTGTGCTTGTGAGAGCTCCTGTTCTTCACGACAAGGACACTTTGCAATAAAGGTCATAATTTTCCCACTCCTCACTAATGTGTCTACACATACACACACTCCACAAAGCAGCACAATCAAGAAATTGAAAAATATAAATATTGCTTTTATACAAATATTGCTTTTATCTAGTACTTTTACATAGTAAAAGTACATATTTTTATATGGCTATTTACTTCTTAGAGTGTTATTTCCTGCTAAAGAAATAGCACTCCACTTCTCTTTTTCATGCCTTCTGAATTTTCTTTTTTTCTGTTCTCACTGAAGGAAAAAAAAAAATACCTGAAATCCCAAAAAAGAACAAAAAATGAAATGGTGTTCTGGGTTAAAACTTATTGTTCTTATTTGAATACCACTGTTATTTCAATTAACTGTTTAAAACACAGTCATATAAAGGATTCAAAGTCGTGAAAATGTCCTTCCATGTCTCATGAAATTACATTTATTTATTTGTGTTTTAAATTGCTAAATTACTTTTTCTCAGCTCCTAAGGAATTTTACTAGTCATCTGTTAAAAATGATTTTAAGTGAGTTGAAGAGTTAAGATCACACTTCTGCTATGAAAGCGGAAACAAGCACGCACACACTAAATGTGGGAATTACCAGATGCTTTCATTTCAAATGGGAGCAGCCTTTTCATTCCCACCGCTTTACCCCACATAACCATTGCTTGCCTGGGGTCAAACCCACACCCCACTTCATGTCACTCCTCAAATCCAGAAGGGCTCTGTAAAGCTGATTCCCTCCTGCCACACAGAAGAAGGAAGGGCAGGGGGGAGAAGAGAGGATTGCAAGTCTCTTAGTCCTCTTGGCAGAAAGTTCAAGCAGTTCTTAAAATATGTGAGTAAAGAAATATATGAATAGGTTCTCAGAAAAAGAGAAAAAAGTCTGCCAAACCTGGCTGTTCTTAACTGGTCATAGCCAATGGACCATAGGGAGTTTCCACCCAGCACAGTGTCTCTCTTGGGACCTCCTTGGAGAATTTCACCTGCAACTCCAGTAGACACAACGTATTGAAGCGCTGGAAAGTCAGTTTTTACTGGTGATGAAGACAGCGTGGAAACTGTGTGGAAAATGATGTTGAAACTGCAAAGTCAGACAGGCTGTTCAAGACTCATTTTTGTTCATGTTGATACCACTCTCCTCTGCCACATGGAGCCTTTCTCCATTCAGGCTGTAGCTTAGACCACCGTAAGGAAGAGACAACCACACATCTAGCATTGGCTATTTTCTGAAAGTTTAAATCTGCCACCGTATTTCAATTATATCTTCTTCACATACAGGAGACAGATATCTATAAAAGTGCTCTTCCAGAAACACGCTCTGGAGTTTGCAGAAGTGAAAGAGAAGTCCTCCTTTGACTTCAGGCCCCAAAGGTAGAAACATAATTGAAGGCAGCAGTTGCTGCAGAAGCTGTCTATACTTTGGGCTATTACGGAGATTTTTGAAGCATATGGGATGAATTTATTTTTATGAAAACTTACTGTATCAGAAGCCCTGATAAATATGGCACAGCTAGAGCAGGATTGAATGTTCCTAGCAAATGCCTGCATTTTTTTTTGAACTTGCAGGATGAAAAGATCTTCTGTGCCTGGGAAATTGTGTGGGTGGCAGGACAGAACCAGATGTTTTGCCAAACTCTCATTGATGTTTTTCCTCTATATTTTTATTAAAATGGGAGCTGAAACAGCACACAGTCTGAAAGTTTGAATGTGGAGCTTCAATGGTTTTATGGATAGGTTGAGCAACATTTCTCTGGCATATTATATTGTGAAGATATGGAAAGCTTTAATTAATTAGAGCCAATGGATTCTGTCAGGATCTCTGATGTTTTAGAAGAAAACAACTTAATAGCACACTTGGAGCTTGCTCTTCTCTTATCTTGTAAACATTATTACGCAGAGATGAAAAAATTAAAAAAAAAAATTAAAATCAGATTTTTATATGTGGGGATTTATTCATTCTCTGTCTTTCAAAGACACTTTTTGAGAGTTTGTTCTGACTCCTAAAACTCCTCCTCCGTGATCATACTGAAAGAATTATTCTATATTCCACTGAGATCCATACACAACAGTGTACAAGATTTTAGAAATGTATCCTCTTCATTTTGCTAGTTAGCTGTTAACAGCTTGTGTTGGTTTTGGCTGAGATAGAGTTAA
>NW_009228819.1:0-24871 GCF_000690835.1 Fulmarus glacialis | reverse complement strand
GGGTTCCCGGGCGCCGGCCCTGCCTCCTGAGGGCAGCCTGCGGGGGCCGCCCTGGCCCCGGGCCCCCTCGCTGTGCGAGGGAGGGACTGGGGGCCCCTCCCGGCGGGCTTCCCTGTGGGCTTTGCGGCGGACGGGGCTGTAGTTCCTGGTGTGGGGGGGGATTTTACAACAGAGTAAATACTTTTTTTTTTTTCCTGTGGTTATAAGCCGGCGTTGGTCTTTCTTTGAACACGTGAAGTGTAAATAAAACTGGAAAATGGGAATGTGCTTTTTCACGGTAGCTACACGGAGATCTAGTTGTTCTAGTCTCAGCGTCAGATGGCGTGTGCAAGGCGCTTTCTGTGATATGTCGGCTTAACGAAGCTCTTGCTAAAGCTGCTCCAATAAAAACTTGAAATAAACTAGCCTATGGCAGTTTCTAAATACCTGATTTTGGTCAAAAGTGAGTAAAAGGCTTGAAGTTAGTGAAGAGGTTATATGCTGTGCCTGCAGGGGTAAGGGAGCCTTTGCAGTGCTGTCGCGTGAAGTAGAGCGTTTCTCCTTTTGTGTGCTGTGTCTTTACCAACTAAGGACGGCTTTAGCGTGGTGCTTCACAGCTGCTGGAACTCAAATCTGATTTGGAATCAATTGGATCTTTGTTCTTCGCCTGTGTAAAGGTCAGACTGGTAAATGCAGGTGTGTTTCTTGGACGGGGTTCTTCAGTGACCGTCATTCAGAGTGGGTTACTGCAGAAGCATAATTTAATTATTTTGTTGAGGCATGTTTGGGGTGGGGGGGTTGTTTGTTTGTTTGTTTGTTTTGCTTTTTACAGTAACGATTGTTCATTTTTCCCGTTCTTTTGATTGCAAAAGTGAGTTTCGTATTGTACTCTTGCATAGTGGGGTCTCTTCTTATTCCTCAGGGTCGTGACTTCGGTGACTGCAAAGTTGTGTGGCTTGCTGGGCTTTAAATCTTTTTGAAGTGGCATTAAATGTGTTTTTGTTAAGTGAAGTAGCTGGTCAGAATTCTTGAATGAAGACAAAAAGATGCTTCTTGAGAAGAAAATATGAACTCTAAAACTGTATTTATTTCTTCTAGTAGTAACATAGTATCTCTGCTTGTTAGTGTAAATACTTCTCACTAGTATCTTCACGTGTTCATTTTGTTTAAAGATAAAAGGTGTTCGCAGATGTGTGCCTTGTCCTTCACAGTCACTTTCAATGTCTGTACTGTTTCAGGTGGGAAGAGGAAGTGGTTGTTAGATGTAATTGTGCATAAACATTTTTCCTTTTCTTTAGCTAGTTGGAAAATTTGCAGCCTGAGATTAAACAACTAGCTGAGCGTCTTCGCTATGAAGTTTCTGTTCGTGGAAAGCAGCTGGGTTGGTCTGAAAAGGTGGCCAGGTAAGATGGCGATTGTATGTACCTTATAAATCCATTCCGGATTGAGGGGTAGTGGGAGGGAAAGTCCTACAAACAACAGTCTTGCAGAAGGATTCTGTTGTTGTCCAAACCTTAAATTTTCTTGCCACTTGTGTGACTTATTTGTGTTTATAATATTGTCTTTCAGTGTATATTCATTTTAAAGCTCTGAACTTGTGATTGGCTTATGATTACAGGGCCAAATCCAGGATTGTTTTTGTTGTCTTTACTTGTGGCTAAAGTTTCCTTAGCTGTTATGGTATCTAAATATTGCTGGAACTTGAGGCTTGAATGGTTGTCGTCCTGTTCGGTTGTACCCCGTGCAGCAGCACGATCACGTATCTGGCTGATTGCCTCTGTATTGAGAAAGTTAGACCCTAGTTTAGACAAAAAGCACTGTGAAATAAAATTTCATAAAAAAAAAGTTGCTCGTAGCTGCTAATGACGATAGGAAATTTTGTTGTGAAAAGCTGCTTCTAGCAACAGGGCTAAAAGTTGTGAAGGGAAGGGGCTGGAAAGGAGAGAGGCATCTCTGAAGAGGAGAGTCTTTCAGGTTTTCCAGAGTTGCACCTAAAGAAGCCAATTTGACATGCACAGCCTATAGAATTGTTATTCTGGAATTTGAGAAGTTACTCTGTAACAGCTATTGTGAGAGGGTTTGTTTGTTTTCTTTCTAACAGGTTCCACTTTAAGAAAAACCTGCGGAGGATTATTACGGAACTGTACATTCGAGACAACTGCCATCCCTTCAAAGCCACTTTACTGGTGTGGGTACAGATTCCAATGTGGGTTTGCGTGTCCCTCGCTTTGCGCAACTGCAGCGTTGGTGCCACGGACTTGGAAGGTGATGAATCTGAACAGACACACTCTTAACAGTCATTTTTCATTCCATTACTGTTTTTACAGATGCTTCATTGGTTAAAGAACACAATCTCCTGAGCTTGACATATAAGCTGCTACGAAAACTACTCCACTGCTAAGTTTTTAAACTTAATATAGTTTAAGCACAGATAAATATCTGATAAAAAAAAAAAATTAATTACGAAGACTTAGAATAGGTACATTGTACATGTTGTACTAGATTAAACCACAGTTCATAGAGCCAAAGAACTCGTGTCTGGAGCACACCTGTACTTTTCTTTGGTTTGAACTCTTCCGGCAGGTATTTGCAGCATCCAGAAGGTCACTGATCTCTGCTTATACACTCATCGTTTGTAACAGTGTTGTGAGCTTTGTGGGATGCCTCTTTAAAAGCAGTGTCAAGGTGTAAGCTCTGGGAACGGTGGCAGGCATTTTGTTAGGCCTTGTGAGCCTTTAATAGTTTTGTGGTCTTCTGAAGATAGGGTTACTAGAAAAAAAAAAATTTGTCTTGTGATTTTTTTGCTTCACAAGATAAGCGTGTTTAGCAAGTAACATTGCCCGTGCCGCAGGACGTTCACTATTAATCTGTATTTTTTTCTTCCGTGTGAAGTTTCACATGAGGTACTATAGACAGGGTGAATGTGTGGGGTTTTTTAAATAAAAATACTGATATTTTGATTTTTTAGAAAAGAGCTTATAGTTTGTTCTTCTGAACAAAAATGTAACAAGTTATGCAGTTACTAAGAAAAATATAATTATTTCAAAAGCAAAAAATACGTAGTCACTGTAGGTTACTGCATTGCATATTTTCCTCGTTGGCTGGTAAAATGGTGTTGAGATCAAGCTAGTTTTTATCGCAGGTTTGCCTGAATCAGTGGCTGTCACGAGCTAAGCTGCGTCTCAGCTTGTATCTCCTTCCGTTTTTCACTTGAATTGATAGCAGACTGCCTTGACTTGATCTGTGAAACCAAAGATTTCTGCTGTAAATAGTATTTATCGTGTAGATAAAATGTATCTAGAAACTTGGATGATTTGATAGTAATACGTGGTACGGTTCTGACTAACTTGAGGTAGCAAATCATACTTACTGCCGTATTTTCTTTACGCTGTTCTTGTAGTTCAAGAACAGTTTTCAGCAGGCGGAGCGTTGTGGTTTACAGACCTCACGGCACCAGATTCTACGTGGATTTTGCCAGTTTCGCTTGGGCTCATGAATTTGCTGATAGTTGAGGTACGTTGGTGGAATAAATAGGATGATTGCAAAAGGATAATTATTTTTATAGAATTGTGAGACAGTATTACCCGGTTACAAAAACATGGTAACGTAAGGGTAGTTTCAGATTATCACTGCTTTAAATGCATTGGGCAGAACTGAAAAATAACTTAATTGTTCTATGCATTTGAATGCGTGGGTGTCTTGTTTAGAGATGACAAATCCTGATGTGACGTGTCTCCGATACTTTATTGGCTTTACTTGAGCCTCAGTAAAACTTAGTCTCGACTCTGAAGTTTCTCTTAGAATGATGTTCTAGTGAGCTTCATGTGTGTCAAGCATCCAAAAGCCCATGTGGCGTTTTTTGGTTTGTTCTACACCCCTCACCCCAATTACTTGTTACTGCCTTGTGGTCAAAACTAAGAATATTATGTGTTCTTAATAAATTGAAAAAATCCAGAGCTTTTTAAGATTGCTGGGGAGTTTAATCAACAGAAACAGAAAAAAGAAAAAGAGTCTTCATTTCCCGTTTTTGAGGGTAATTTAATGGAAATATTTTTTTCTTAATTCTTCAGTTAGGTGTTCTCATCAAACTCTAATCATCTGGATTTCATTCTTAATCCTTTTTCTTCTATGTCATGTGGAGTGAGACTGTCTTAGAGAAAAAAAGTCAGTATGGGACCGTGGACCTGATTCTGCTGCTGTTCAGTTACGTATCAACCGGTTTTGGTCTGTTTCCTGTTGGCAGCCTTTTCTCAGAGGGCCGCGCTTCGGACTGAGGCATTAGAACTTCTAGTTGTGCAGAAGTGACTATGTAAAATTATGTTACCTTGAAATTATTTTTTACAGAGGACTGAACGTGTAAAACAGCAAACAAGTTAAATGAAAGATTGTAGCAGTATATTAATGGAAATGGAGGATACAAAATCAAAGTAATACGTGCCTTTTTTCTCATTTTAGTTGTTTCAAAAAGAACTACTTGTTTATAACTCTGGATTTCAACCCTTTCAGATCTTTGCTTCGCAAAAAATGGAAGTTTCCAGGTTGCAGAAGCTTGCTACAAATTTCTTTCGAGTGGTGTCAGTAGTGATGATACCTGTTGCTGCGTCAGTTCCCTCTGTAAGTACAAAGTCTTAATGGTGTGTCTGTTAGCCTGTGACTCTGGTAGTTCCTAATGCTTAAAGAGCAGCCCAGATGCCTGGTGTATTTAATGGAGCATACTCTCTAATACAGCGTGCCCTAAAACAAATAAGATGTTTTCTCGACGTGTACGTTTAAATTCTTAAAACATTTTTGTCCAAGAGGGAAGAATCTGCAAAGTTACTGTTTCTAAACATCATTTTCGCAAACTACGGCTTGGAAGAACATTCAGAGCGGCTTAGCATCCTTTTTGTGATCTCAAAAATGAGAGGAAAACTTTATAAAGGATATATAGACAAAGGTTTGCTAAGTGTTTGCTTACTGTAAGAGGAAAACAGCGTAGTTATAAATTAGGAAATTTTCCACCATCTTCTTAAAACACTTTTCATTTTCACCAGGTGTTTTACTTCTGAATATTTTTGCAGCTTTTGTTTAGCAAAACCAAAGTTTTTGGCTCATCAACTTACAGTCTGAAAAACAGAAGTTAAAGCAAGTTTAAGATGAATTAATTTATGAACTGTTGTCAAACTTCAGCATATATGAATCTTTCCCAGAGGAGTTGAGAAAGAGTGACAAATACATTTGAAATGGAAGCCATTATTGTTATTGAGAGGAGTGGTTTTAGGTGAGTTATTTTTCTCGATAACTGGGAGTTACCAGTGTTGTGGTTCGTGAAGAGCTGTCTAAAATTGTAGTGTTTTCATTGCATTTAGGGAGGCTGAACTCGGTATTTGTCTCGTTGCAGTCCATGGCGTTGTACTGGCTGTCCTCGAGCTTCATGGGACTCTCGCACAACCTGTTGCTGCGTTCTCCGACCTTTCGTCGACTGTGTTGCTTACCGAGGACCAAATCTGACTCGGATACTCCTTACAGGGATATTGTGTCTGCCTTGACTACCAAATACAGTTTTAAGAAATGACGTCATTTTTTTGAAGAGCTGTCCCACAAATGTTGCGTGGGTGATTAAGTAGTGCTGTTTTATTGAGATGTACTTACTTACTGTAAAATGTTGCAGCGGGAATTATATTTATTTTCCAAATAAAGGATTGACTGTCTGGCCATAAAGAATGATTGTTCAGCACAAATGTATGTTTTTTGGGAAGTTTTGTTTCAAAAGTGGTTGTTTTGCAATTAGAATAGTCCAGTACCCCAGCCAAAACCAGCACATTCCTGAAGTATTGTCAGGAATTGTGCAGATTAATATTAAATAAAACTGTGACTGATCTAGGCTGGTGCCTTGTAGTGAAGCTGATCTGACCTATGGGCTAGAGAGCAACAAGTTTCAGGGCGAGCGAAAAAGCTAGAAGAACTGATGCTATAGTTACGGGTTTATTTAAGACACTGGTGCAGATTGATGGGTAATCAGGTATTCCCGATGATTCACGTGATAGTCTTTGTAACCGTTCTGACAGCTGATTTCCTGTAAGTGCAAAGTAAACTAGGTCGTTGTCAGTCTCTTGTGCATTAGATTTGGAGTTAGGAGGGCAAATTTCTTTAATCGTTTCTGGTGATCAGCTGTTGAGTGACGGCATTTTGTCTGTATATGCTAAAATGAGGCAGGTAGCACCTTGAAAATGAATGAATGATGATAAGAAACCAAATATTTAATTCAACTGTGTATCAGATCCTTTTTAATGTAAGTCTTAAAGGTCAAGTGCAAATACATTTGTGTGTTTGGTATTTTTTTCCTGTAAACATCGGTGTCATTACATGTGGGCGCTTCCTGCAAGGGTGTTCAGATTCACATCTCGCCTTGCTCTGCATACCTCTTAAGTCACCAGACATACACTGTTGTGAAACTTCTGCATGCGGATGTCCCTTTGCCCAGAAGTCTGTGCAAGTCCGGTCTCGTAAAAGGTCATCTTTTTTCGTTAGAGAAGCAGAAATCGGGAGAGGGGGCAAAGCGTTGCTTGTATTCTTTGCTCTCAGATGGTTGTCATAGTGCAGAGTCAGGATGATTCATTTTTTAACTGTTGAAGTTAGTGCTCGTTAATCTTTAATAATAGGAAGTGATTTTTAAAATAACTGGGTTTTTGTCATTAGAGAAAGCTATTTAGCTCTGGGAAAGGGAGAGGCAGGCGGGATACTAGGCAGATGTAGACAACAGTAACAAGCCAACAGTCACATGCCTTTGTTGCGGTGGAAAGAATCTGTAGTCTTTTCTTTATTTCTTTTGTTAGTTTATTTCCTGTCGCCCTGAGCAAAAGAAGGGATTGAAGGAGTTTATGAAGGTTTGGTGTGTAGATAGGGCAGGGATGTTTTTTCAGAAATGTTGTTTGAAACTGACTGTTCCTACTTCTCAGTCCTGATATCATACTTGAAATTGTCTTTTAGTGAATGTATTTGCGCTAGGGGAATGCATGATATATTCTCTGACACTTGCTTCAGAAGCCTAAAAAAATTCATACAAATTCTGTTTTCTTACTGCATTTTGTTTGCATTTAGTATTGCCATACGGTTTGTCAGACTGCAGTCTACCCGTCAGACAGGATTGAATGACAGCAGTAGCAGTTGGGCTTGGTTTCTCGCTGTAGAACAACATAGTCGGCTGGTGGCAGGATAAAAGCAGGTCGGTATCCTGATCTGGGAGCGTTTCTATGAAGAGTCGGGTCCTGGCAATGGCCTGGTAAGGTGCTGAGGTGAAAGTGAAATCCTGCGTTCTCCTGAGGTGCCTGGTTGTTGCAGGAGGGGAGCAACTGTCTACTGGGCTGTACTAGCAAGAGCGCAGGGGGCAGCTGAAGGGAAGTTGTTACTCCCTGGCAGTATTGAGGCCGCATCTGGATGCCCCGTCTGGTTCTGGGCTCCCCAGTACAACACATTGATGTACTGGAGCAGAGCCAGTGGAGGCTGCTGAGACGGTCAGGAGGCTGGAGCCCGCGACATGTTAAGAGAATTGTATTTTTGTTCAGCCCCTTAAGAGATGGCCTTGCAAAGAGATAGGGGAGACTTATCGCTGTCTACAAGCAGCTGGTGGGAAGCGGCAAAGGAGATGGAGCCAAACCCGGCTCGAAAGTGCGTAGAGGAAAAATGAGGGGCAACGGGGACAAGTTGGAAGACAAAACATTGCAGAACTGATATAAACCCATGGTTTTTTACCTTGAGGATGGTCCAACACCTGGTTTCCTGGAGGGATTGTGGTATCTGCGTCATTGGAGGTACTTGAAATCCCGCCTGGACAAGGCCTGAGGAACCTGCTCTAATGGGCCCTGCAGTGGGCGGGGGTTGGACTAGAGACCTCCAGAATTCCCTTTCCAGCTGCATGGTGCTGCGATTATATGAGTGTCTTAGCTGGAGAAAGATCACAAATTCTTTAAAAAAACATTTTTCAAGCGTACAACTGGGAGCACGTTCAGTGTTATGGGTGATGTATTGCCGGTTACTCTGTAGGTCAAGATGAGAATGCAGTTTTCTGTTCCTGCACAGGTAATGCTGAATTTCTAGCAGCATCCCATCCTAAGAAGCGACAGACTGATCATAGCCTCATCTCACACCAGGGGCTCAGTGATCCTTTTATCTACCTGTTTTTTCTTACGAATCACTGGCTTGCGCATTTTCTTCCACCTGTATGTACAGTTTGTTTAATAATATACTGCATTAATTTCTACAATTTTTAGAGGTGCAGCAATTGAAATTTTAAGTTGTGCTGTTACAAAAATGTAGTTCTGAAATCTAACTGCTGCTCGATATTGATTACTGTTTCCTTAAGACTAATGGCAAACTTGCTACTCTGTAATAAGGTTTCTTTACCCAAAAGACATTTCCTTCCCTTCTGAGATGTGAGTTAGAGGTTGTAGTCTCATTTGCAAACATGTATGCAATTCTTTAAATATAGGAAAATATGTTGGTTATTATAGTAAGGTCGCGCATGCGCAAGATTTTGAGTGTTGGTATTTGAACTTGTGTTTTGTCTTTAGTAGGCATGACTTTGTAGAATGACTCGCTTCACAACGTTGATACTAGGTCTGGCTGCGTGGAAAAACGAGGCAGTGAAGCTCAGTGAGATATAGTGCTCTTGATGTTGCTCACAGAATTATAGAAAGAGTGACTTTGTATTCTTTGTCGTCTCAAATAGCATAGCAGGATTTAGTCCGTTCAGGTGCGAAGTTTAGCAGTTGATAAATACGCCACAAAATAATCAAAGTTAATAAAAACTCGAAAGCGTATACAGAAGGACTGTAAGGTGTTAGATTTAATTGGAACTGGCCACAGATAAATGTATTTAGAGTTAGCGTAAGGGTAAGAAAGGTCTGGAATGTTTTCAAATCTAACAAAAATCTACTAAACTAAACCGAAACTCAAGCTATTAAGACTAATGGAAAAGTGCTCAGGAGATGAGTTACTCCACACTTGCGCTTTACTTGTTTCCTGCACTTTTCTCTGAAGTACCTGTTTCTGGGTGCTGCTAGAGGCACTGGGGAGGGTGGCAGGACACCATTTGGGTAGAGCTGGAGCCATTTGTGACAGTTTTGGCATGGAAACCTGGTAACTCATGCCACGCTTGTGGCTTTGCAAGTTGGAATTCTGCATGCTGATTCTGACCGGCTCCGGTGCTCTCTGTGACGGGTCAGTCACTTTTGTCTCATTTACTTCATCAGTTAAATTGCCAAGAACACTTCATCACATTTAGAAAATGTTCGCATTTGTTGGGTTGAACGTCTGAGTTTGGAAAATATTAATGGACTGTTTTTTGTCCTTGCTCCTCGCTTTGATAAGTAGTCAGAGTCAGATATGAGGCTGGCATGGAAAATTCGTTTGTCTGACTTGTGCATCTTTGATCCCCTGTCTATGTGGTAGAAGTCCAGGAAGACTGAAGCTATTTTATGGTGGTGACGTTATTATTCTTCCTCTTCGGAGAGGAGTTCAGAATTGCTCTGGTGTTTGCTATTGTTTCTATGTTGGAGAATAAATGTGTATTAGTAATAAGGATATGAGGTCAACAAAATCCAAACTGTTCAGACTAAAACTGAAAAGAAAAAAAACCAGCTCATTAATTTTTACATACTATTTTTAGAAAGTAGATACGAGGTGAAATTATTTAACCATTCATCACTTGGCTCTTAGGAAGACACCATTCTGAAGTGCTTTGGCCAAGGAGTTTCAAATTGGCCAACATCTGGTAAAATACGTGTAAGGCATGCATAGGTTGATCATCTTTTTCATGGGATAGATCACAAATGAAACTGCTATTCTTCAGAAACACAGAACGTAAGAGAGGAACTATGGTATGTTACTGCGGAGAGCATAGCACAGCTTCTGGTTCATACAACTGACTTAAAGTATTTTATAAAGAGTGTTATGTTCCTTTGAAATGTCAGGTAGCAGTGCTTAGTTTTAACGTGCCTGTTGTGAAGATAAGAATTTGGATTTCTTTGGCGATTCAGGAAAGCACTTGTACCTCTAATTTAAGAGATGCTATGAGAGTAATTTTATTTCTTTTGAGATTTGTCTCAGAGAAGGTGCTGGTTTGAGTGAAGTGGATCCCGGAGATAAATTTCATGGGGCTCTGAGTTTTGGTTATCTGCAGGTCCGTAAGTTTCCCAGGAGCAAATAAACTGTACCGTGTATCTTGTTTCGCTGTTCCAGATGCCAAGGTGATAAAAATTCTGTCCTACCAAATTTAGCTGTGTTCAGAGTGAAGTTTCTAGCTTTTGTTGCAGTTTAGTGTTCCGTATATGCAAAATAAGAGGTGCGCCTGTATATGGCGGGGGGGAAGCAGAAATTCTGTGTTTTTCAGAACTCTGGTTAAATGAAAAATTTTGATATGGTTACAAATTGACAATTCATACAGTTATTTCCTGAAATACCCTGACTCTAAAAATAAGGAAGACTTGTTTTATCATTACCAAACACGTACGAAGGAACTGTTCCTCTTTGCCCGTTCCTGTTTGCACAGGCTGACGTTAGAGAATCAGGCATTTTCAGCATCTTCTGTTTACTCCGAAATTTAACACTTGTGCAATACCACTGCTTTATCTTTGTCAGAAATATTAGCGATTTTGTATAAGACTTATTTTGTAGATGTCCCTCAAACAGTGGGGGAAGAAAGTGGATAAAAGGAACATTTTGGGGTTTTTTATCTTTTTCACTCCCTTCGACGGGAATTTGTACATATGGAATTTGTCAGGAAAGGGAGCGCTGAGAAAAAGAACTGCTTGAAGAGATTCTCTGCACAGTAGTCTTCCTTTCACTGCCTGGCATAAGGCAGCAGATTGGAATAACTAAGGATGTTTTTGTCTGTGGAACAGATGGAAACAGTGATAATTACGGAATGGAAGTTGTAATTCTCCCATTAAAAAAAAAGCACTGATAGCTTTTACTAGTATTTTTATTTCTGAATTGTGTAGCCGTTGTCCAGGCATAATGCAAGTTGGCATGATGCTTCAGTCCTGAATACAGAAATTCCTCATGTCTAGCCACACCCCTGCATTGCGGTAGCTGCTGTAACTCATTTTGTATTGTGCCGATGGAAGAAGTGTCCTAACCTTTCAGTTTATCGCTGGAGTAGACAGTGACTCAGATCTCAAAAATTTCTACGTTTGATTAAATTAATGGTATCTGTCAAAATACTCCCTAACAATAAGTTTTCTGTAAGATAAGAACAAGCTTCTAATTTATGTATAGTTTCTGAACTTTAGTCAGTAGATCCTGCTCCACAAATTCTTTAAATACTTTCAGTACAATCAGAAAGCACTGGAATTTCTAAATTGTTTTTCCTAGCATTGCCGAAAAAACACCCAAAAAGTAGAAATAAGTGCCTTAAACCCCAGGAATCTCTTGCGAACATTAAGCTGACCTTTAAACAGTAGCAGAAGTATGTAAAATTCACTAACTGTTTCTACTCTGCCATACTGGATGAAAAAAATCTGGAAAAAGGGATTATTAAATAACATCCCAGGCACGAAAGAAGATTTATAGGTTTCAGCCACAAAACTGTCTGAAAGCTGTTGAAGAAAAAGACGGGACAAATTGTAAAATAAACTATAAGACAGGAAGTAAGTGTTCCACCCAGGGCTGAAGAAATCCACACGCCTCAGACATACTTCAGTCTTGCCTGAGAGCTGATACCGCAAGCCCTTAGTAAGCAAGAGATGACAAGGCTGGAAAGTGGCAAAAATATTTTTTTGTTGTTGAGAGACTATATATACCTTCACACATACACATATACATAGCTGCCACAGCTCCCATCTTTCTTTTAGCCTTTCTCCACAGTTCTGTGATTTTAAGAAAACAGTTTTGTGTTTGCTGATAATTTTCAGATTAAAAGCAGTGGCAGTTCAGCAACTTGAACGCAAGTAAGAAAGTATTACTGCTGTCAGAGTGCATTTTTTCCAGATTCTTTTTATTTGAGTTAAAAATAACACTGATACTGACTGCTGAATAATCATACTTGGGTCCTTAAAGAAAGCCATAATTTGTGTTTCAACACCCTGAGACAAAATAATACTGTTCCACATAGTTTGTTTCTAGTTCTGTAGTAATTGGTACTGTAATGCTTCTCTGTAACTCTAAGGGCTATACGCTGACAGACCTAAAACAAGACCTGAGCTTATCGTGTAGATTAGTAAGTCACAAGTAGGCACCTTGCTTTGCAGGCGCAGGTTGTTTAAGCGGTAACGGGCTAAGAGCAGAACTGAGCTTACAGCGCTTAATCGTTTATTCGTATCAAGACATGATACGTTCGGTGTGAGGAATAGTCGTGTGGCACTGCAAGACTGAACATAACAGTTTATTCTGCAGCTTGCTTGCTTGTTCCATAATTTTCATCCCTTTCTCCCAGAAGTCTATTAACTATGCTTCCAGAAGGTATCTTGAAGCATACCTGAAAACAGTGATAAGCTGTGCTTGTTTACTTGTCAGGGTATTATTCTTTAACTAGTAAGAGAAATTAAATCCAAAACCAGTAACTCAATTTTACATAAATTCCCTAGACTTCGTCTCTGTTTAGGGAGAAGGAACAGGAGAATGCTCCGTTTTATAGGAAATTTTCTCCTAGCCTTTTTTTCTAGGCCTTTAAATTAGCATTAGTTAATCATAAGTTATCCATATGTCTTTGATCCTCCTTCTGCCCCTTTAATTTATAAATGCCTATTTTCTCTATTTTTTTCCTGAATAGAAGCACTTTAATAATTGTGTAGATAAATATGGAGATGCGTGTGTGGATTTTTTAAGTTTTGTTACCAGTATATGTCCTCCTTACCCCAAAAACTTCAATGTTACTGAATTTAAAGTACTATGATTTTAAAATAGTTATAGACTTCTGTGCTTTGTGTAAATACTGGGTTCAACTTAGAGTTTTTTCTTTGTTAAAATGAAGGGTAATGAATTATTTAAGTTTTTAAAAGATTCCAAGTTACGACTTTGATGTAAACTAAATTAACAAAAAATTGGGAGCAAAATTTTTAACACAGGATTTGAAGCATTTACTTGAATTGTGGTGATACCTTAGTGCAACTCAAGGACAACAAATTGCACCATATGCTTACCCGTTCTGTTATTTGTGCGTGTTAGTCTTGCCACTGTTTTCTCAGGTCAGCCCTTTAACCGTTTGTTGTGTGATGGAATTGTAGAATCCTGTTTCTCCTACGATTGCTTTTTGGCATCTTGGCAAATGTATTTAGGCTTTTGAAAGGTTATCAAAAGTCAGCTTTCCGTACGAGGACGTTAATTGATACCACTAACGATATGTTGCAACGCTCTGCCTACTGTATAGATCGAGGCTCATACAACCGTAACTTTACAGATAGGGATGAGATACGGTTTCTGACCGAGAACAGCAATTCTGGAGAGAAAGTGCAGATGTCATTGTACTAACAAAGCTGCGCTTGTACAGATTTGGCTGGTTTACCTCTGGAGATGTTTTCCCTGTCTGGTTACTGTATCAATGATGCAGTTCCATCTGTATGCTGCCGGGATATTCTTATGCCAAAAAAACCCTTTTGTGTGTGAAACTGCAAGTTCAATGAGGCAGCGAAAAGCATCTTATCTAATGGTATCTACCGAACTACTCAAAAACCACAGGTAAGGAGGTCATGGCATGGGGTCAGAATTGATATGATACAGCCCTTTCCAGGGTTGCATCAGACGTAGGAAATTGTTTCGAGATCTTTAGAGGGTGTTACAGACCTTTCTGATTGTCATATTGTCATTTTGTCTCAGCTGAAGGTACTGGAAAAAGAGCATGTGCAAAGGTGGAGTGAATTTTTGGCTGGAAAACTGGCAGTAGGGGGAGCTGGTACTCTGTGCAGCTCAAGAAGAAAAGTCCCTTTCACCTTCCTTAGCACGGTTCGTCTGGGACGGGTTCACGTTTCCAGCTTGGGAATAGGGCATGCTGAAGCTTCTGGGCAGGGCTTGAAACCAGGTACGTGTTTTTTGTCGTAAAAAAAAAAACCCATGGGATTTCATGGGAAGCATCAAGAGGGCTTTGAAACTGGTACCTCATGCAGGTTAGCAACTCTGTCAGGACACCGAATGTTGAGTGCATGCAATTGGCTTTGTTAGATTTGCTGTTCTTTTTGGTGTATTTGACAGTCTGCTGCTTTCTAAGATTTGAGTCACGCTAGGGTTTGGAGGAAGAAGCATCTTTGTTGTCTTTGGTATTATGTGTCTGCTGGAGCAAGCAATATGTGACATATATACATAAAGAGAAACGGCATATTTAGTAGAGTTACATAGAGATACAGATACATGTACACCATATGTTTTCATATTCCTATATGCAGGTCATCACGCATATGCTGAAGAGCTAGCGGAGCCTTGTCATGGGAAAGGTACGCATAATGGCTGCCCCAGAAAATAATTGTCAGGCAGTGATTTAAACATGGGACTCCATTGTCAGCTGTGATAAGCATTTATATTAAATGCTTTGTGACAATTAATTTGATATATCAGGTACCATTTGACTGTTTCTTGTTTATTTCTGAAATCCCCATGAATCCATTTGCGGCAGAAAGATTGCTGTGCTGAACTCAAGCCGGCTTATTCCTAGCGTTTGTCCGTGATTTTTGTGAACTACTTTATCTATCGCAAATAGCCCGTTTTAGGTCTGAGCAAACTGTGCACCATAGATGAATGTGGGAATTTGTACAGAAACGGAAGTTTTCACTTGCATAAAACTTCAGCATGAACTTTGCCAGTCAGTTTTATTGCTTCTACCATACGAGCAAATTTTCAGTGCTGTTTTAGCAATATGTGGGTGCAGTAGTTAATTTAAATGCGGGGTTCTCCGTTTATTCGTGTTTGTTTTACACCCTTTTAATTCTGCTTACCTTATAAAATCGCGCCCAAGGTCTGCAAGTGCAAGTTAAAAGAGAATAAGGTTCCTCCGATGAATTTCTTATAGCGTTATTTTAGGTGAAACCTGAGTCAGGAAGAGGGTTGTTGAAGTAATGCAGTTACCTAGGAGGGAGACTAAACTCGAGGAACCGAAATCAGTCAAGTCGTGTTCAACTAAGTACAAGTTCCCTGAAAGGGTTCTGTTATGATAGAACTCAAAATTGCTGAAATATCCTGGCACAGATCCCGTATGGAGTAGAAGTTGGAGCCTTCAGTGTCTGTATCGCTTTTCTATTCCAAAGCCATAATCCAGAGCACGCGTGGAAACTTTCCAAGCCATTGTGAAGTATTCATTAATACTAGTGCAACACAGAAGATAATTCTGCAAAGGCACATCGAGAGGACATAGGGTGAAAATGACAGAGAGGTAAGAGAAAATCTTGTTTTGTTAGTACAATGCAAAAAAAAACCCCACCAAAGCCCCATTTTGAGTGCACTTTGACTGCCCCTGCCTAGCCAGTGCAGGTGGGGTTTCCTTTATGTGCATATAGCCGGGAGAGCCTACTCACGCACACACTGCATACTCACTTTCTTAGTTTAGGATTAATGATACTTAAAAGCAAAAGTTTTTACAGATCATGTATGTTTCATTCTCTGTCTTGAAAATACAGCCTAAACTTTGAAAATAGGGCTGCAATGCTTGTTAGCTGTAATAGCTTTTACCTGGAAAAAAGGCTGTGTGCCCAAAAGCTTACCTCCTTTCTCAGCCATGGTAATTACTCTGTTGAAATGTATTGTCTGTACTAAAATCCTTGTCTCGATGTTTGATGCTGATTCTCGTGAAGAGGATCAGAGCTTTGCTGTTTCCCTTCCTATTATGTATGCCTATGGTAACATAATTCATAATTCTTTTGTTTTCAGCCCACATGATGAGACAAGGATGAAGCAAAAAAAGATAAAACGATCTGTCTCAGGCCAAACGAGCTTGTCAGCTGTGGAAAGGAAGTAGTCCCAGTAAGACATCTGCTCTATCCTTTATGCCGACGTTATGAGTGAGCGACCTTGCAAGCAGTTGTGTCATGTTAGAGTGTGTGTTTTCTGCAAACGAGTAAGCGGAGGTGGATTTCTGGAGGAGAAATCAGAGAAACTGTTGCTGAGTTGTGTGAGAAACAAAACTGAAGTGTCTTGAAAAAGTCTGTATAGTATCCTTTCTGAATGCTACCATATTATTTAAGTAATGTGATATATAGCTCTGTTTGTCTTAACTGTTTCTTCACCTATTCTGCATGCTTCCCATTCTGGCTTTACTAAAAACAAAGGAATTGTAAGTGAATTACCAAAACCGGCTCGTAATACAAGATTTGGGATTTTAGAAAGAGGAGAGAGTTTCCTTCTTAACTTCCCTCTGCATATTAGCTTGAAATACTGTAAGAAGGATGAGTTGGTCAATGTCACATTCAAGATGCAAATGTCAGTATAATAACATAACACCATTTACAGGGTGCTAGAGGGGACTGCTGTTGTCTGCCAGAGAATTTGAGACTTTGCCCGTCCACCTGGTTGTTCTTTGTGGTTGTTTTAGTGGAGAATCCAAATTCTTAATTCAAAGCTGAGTTACTAGGGTGGATTCCTTGAAGTGCAAGAATTTTTTCCAGGGCAAAGTGTCATTTTTGGCACTTCGGTTCCATGGTTTCTGGAAAGAAAAAAGTGCTTAAGGATTTTTGAATACGCTGCTGTACACGTGGGGGTGCTCAAGCTATAGTTCATGTTGTTAGCTGTAGTCAGGGTTCTAAAATCTAGGGCGAGTAAGCAAATCAAAACGTTTTTCTTCTGTCTTTCATCTTGAAGCTGTTTCAGAACTTAATCAGCCCATCACTTTGCAGCGTACGCTGCTTTTCCACCTCGTTGCCGTGTCCCTTTGAAGTAACCCAGTGTTTAACACTGCTGATCTTGAAAATAATGAAAAGAACTCGCTAGCTGCTCCCTTTTTGTGGGCTGAGGATGGCAAATGGAAATTGGCAGGTGTCAGGACAATCCCTCTTGCCGCCCAGTTGTCTTTGCAAAGCCATCCGTTTATGCAGCCATGTGGCCAGCTGACAGGAGAACTCCTCTTCCTTTTTTCACTTGTTATTGTTGGACTACCTGTATTTAATGGATCTGACTTATTTCTAATGGGAAATAAAATAGTCCTCGTTCCTTTGAAGCTCAGCGTAGCGCTAAGAGTAACAGCAGCTGCTGTTCTCATAAGTGAGGGTTGTTGCTCTATTTTTAAAGTTTGAGGGATCACCAGTTAGTATTATCTTAAAAGAGAGAGAAACAGCCCAATGGGGAATTTGCACCACATAAAAACTGGCAGAGAGAATGTCCTTAATCCCTTTTTTTCATTCTTTTTTTTTCCCCCCCTCTATTTTGTAGATTTAGGACTACTTTAGGCCATGATTTCATAATATTACAACTAGACATTGCTGGATCTCTCAGCAGTACAAGCGTGGCCTAGATCAAGCTGGACTATACAGTTGCGTTTGTGTCAAATTAGAGGACTCAAATATGGAGTTTATGCTGACATCAGGGTTTTTTCTTGCCAGCGTCATACCAGCTGTGGGAGGACGGATGATACTAGATCTAGCGAAAAGTTAGTCGCGGAAAGACACTATGTGCTGCAAGCCTGAAGTTACGAAGTTACCCTGCCAGAAACTTTTGAACACGTGTAGATCGGCGAAGTGAGTTCGTAAAAAGGGATTGGTGCTTTTCATCGATGTCGCCGTGATGTTTGTGATAAATTTTTGGTGCACACAATTGTCCTATGGTGCTGTGGGCTTTTGGTTTGGGTAGGGATTTTTAAAGAAGCCTGTGCAAGGTAGGTGCCTAACTTCAGTGCAGATTAAGGTGAGCGCACACATCCGTATGTTCCTTTTTTTAAAGAGTTGAGCTTCGTCGTCTCATTTGTCTGACTGCCAGTTCATAGTTTGAATGCCTTAATTAACTTTGCAATTGAAGTAACAGTAAATAACGTTTTTTTGACCTGCTTTATTTAATATAATCCCCTACTTTTGTTTCCAGGAAAAGACGTAAGAGTCCTTCAGGAGGAGGACTGCTTTATTTATAGGGATTGGGCTTCTGCATGAGGGTAATAGCTAGCCACGGAGCCCAGAGGGCTCTTTTTTGCCCGCTGCTTCCCTTGTTGGGGGAAATGAGGGTCCCCTCAGGCAGTGGGGAGGATGCCTGTCCGGGTCTCCTTGCAAGGTGACGGATAAGAGTTTGCTGCTATGTGTAGGGTCGGATACTTAAACTTGGTAAGCATGCTGTCGCTGACTGTCCCTCCCAACTACAGTTACTTTGGCAAATTCTTCATTGACCAAACTATTCAGTGTTCTGTGGTTTTGACCAGAAGTATATAAAATAATAACAAAAATGATGTCTCTGCTTTTACTTAGTTCCATGGTGGAAAATAGCAAAGAAATCTGCAGTATTATCAACTGCAATGAATGAGAACTGGAACTTAAGCCTATGATTTTCATCTAATTTCATGCTTAGACTGGTGAATTAAGATCATCGTCATCTCTCTGAAGTAGTTAAATTCTGTTCCGCATCGTACTGATGGGGCAGGCTAATAGACTGATGTAAATCTAAAGAAACTGCTAGAACTCACCCAACCTTTTCCTCTGAATTCTAAGCATTGTGGTTTGAGCCATTTTGAGCAAGCTATTTTTCCTTCAGACTAATCCCCAATATTTGTTTTCTGATGATTATTTTTTCCTGCATACTGTGGTAAAATACACTAAAGTACATTATCTTATTATTTGTTTCTATACATTTTAGCTTGTTTGCAGGCTATGTGGTGAATCACTTGGACAAAAAATAGTTTATCCTGGATCAATTAAATGATTGTGATTTGAAGCCCCTGAAAAATGTGAGACAAATGATACTCATTTCCAAGTTTTCAGATGGACGATGAATGTTTCTTAAGAAAAGCCAACACGTTTCTGGGGATTGGCAAACATTTTCACAAAAACAAGTAACAAATGTAATTCTGTACTCCTGGAGCAAACCGATATGCAAGTGATGGAACATTAAATGTTGGGGAGCTAGTTTCAGTTAAACAGCATGCTCGGAAGTTATCTAAATTGTTTGTGCTGGAGGTGATTGAAAAAGGTCCCTCTGCTTTTTAATAGATGTCACATATTTACAGAATGATGGAGGCTCCTTTTCTTAAGGATTGCAATTCTCCCAAAGTGCCAGATAATTTTTCCTCCTCTGAAAACTGTTCTGTCATTACGGTCCTCAGACGTTATAATGACTGGAGTGTAGACAGACTAGCAAAGGTAGCAGTGAGGAATTCTCTCATTTCTTGCAGATTCCAGGGGGAAAGCTTTACGTATAACAAATGGTCCTGACTGGCCTGGAAAGGAACCAGCCGTCATGGACATTCCTCACACCTAAGGCTGGAGGAAAGTGAGGGTAACGGTCCGTGTGCCATCCTTCAGGATGGAAGAATTGGTGTGGGAACTGTCATGCTTCCTTTTGCCTGGAAGCCTGTCCCCTGTGTTCACCCACTCGCTCCCTTCCACCGCTCAGACTGGGATGCCACGGCAGTCAGCTGTTTCCAGTTTAGCATTCTGCGGATGAAGCCTAGAAGGCATTTAAATTCTGGAGTGTCACGTTCTGACTTCATGGAACAAGTAGGCTGCGGTCAAGAGTCTCAGTTATTTGTGTAGATCCCCAAGATCTAAGCAAGGCTTTTATCCTGTGCGTGGAGGGTTCCTCAGGCTCTGAGTGTTCACCTCCTACCAACAGCAGATACCTGAATGCGAGTGTGTCCCTGCGGGTAACAATCTTCACCGTGGCAAGCAGAAAAGCAATGAAATCTTTCCAGTTCCCAGAACCCCTGGTACTCAAATCCCTCATGGAAAAACAGGGTATGGTACTGTATGCTCTGAAGCTTAGTAATACCAGGCCTTTTTAGGGAAGGAAAACACATTAACCTGTGCAAAGTACCCTGCCTGGGCCCTCTCCTTTTATTCGCAGCTGTTGTAGTTTCACAGGCTAAAAGGTGCTTTTCCAGGTAGATTTGTCACAGGACAGCAAGAGCTGTACGTAATGTCTTAACGTGACCTAGGAACTGACTAGCAATGAACGCAGACCCTGAAGCAGAGGCCGGCGCCTGTTTCCTGATACCGCTCTGCAGGTACTGCCGACGTATGTTACTGGGGCAGTGCAGCCTGAACGGCACGAGATGGTTGTACGTTTGTAATCAACCACCGCTGGATCTCTGAAACATGTAAAGCAGCATGTGAAGAAAAGAAGGATGCAAGGCTCTTAGTGGCATCTGTTGAAGCATGTGGCTTCCACTTTACCATTTCAGGTAAATCTGTTCTTGCAGCATTAAGAAAATTTCTTCAGCTTCCCACTAAGTATTTTCCATTGCCTCTTTCTTACAGGTGCCGTTTTGTTCTGAAGAATATTAGCAGCAAGAAACATCAGCTTCTCCTTGGAAGGTGGAACTGCTGAAAAGAGCTCTATTTATAGCAGAATCGAACCTCCGATACTGATGTTTTTCGGTACGCAGTAATTGCAGTCAAACTTGGGATAAGACACTGCATAGGTATTACTTAGACTAAACGCCCTGTCTTTCTGTGATCTGAATTCAGTACAAGTATTGGCTTCATTTAGGTTTCATCCTAGATTTAGCCTGCCAGAGAAAAAGTATGTGTATCTAGCAACCCTGTTGGCAGGGGAGCACTTAAAGTTCTGTTAGTGAGAGTTTGCTGTGTGCTTGAAGTGAAGGGAAACTGCCATTTTGCTGTTTGACTGGATCCACGTGGAGCATTTGTATCAGTATAAATATTGCTGATAAGACGCTAATTAATTTTTTCTCACTGAAATAACTGTATTTTTACAGTTATGCACTTGGATTCAGTTATCGATGTTTAAATGCACGCATACCTAGCGAGTGAGTTGGAGGAGGGTCTGAGCACGCTGCTTTGGTATCCACATACAAAGATAGTGAAGGTGGGCATGCACCATTTTTCTTCCACCAAGATCGTGTAATCGATAGTGAAAATCATTCCAGCACAATACAGTTGTGTTTTCCAAAGAGGAGAGTAAAATCCACTGGTAGACCAGTGGTAGAGCTCATCTTGGATGTCAGGGTATAGTTCTCAGTGACATCTGTTCTGTGCCGCAGCCTGTATCTCTGCTGCTTCGATCTTCTATATCCATAAGGCACCACATGGAATAGCACATTCTTGTGGCAGCGTGTCTGGAAATGCGTGACTTGTAAAATGTTTTTCATCGTAACTTCCAGGAGAAACATGAAGAGAATGTCCTGTCTTGGATGGCACCTCCAAGGGGTATTTGAGATGGTATTTCAGCTGGAATGAGAGAAAAGCAACTCCTACCATCCTCTGCTCAGGAAGTAAGGATCCCAAGCTAGAATATACATCGTCTTACTTGGGTGTTGCCTAGGATATTCGAAGTCAAGGAATGCCTTTGTCTTGATAAACAGTAGGGAAAACTGGATTGTTACTTGGCTACCACCGTTCAGCCCCTAAACCTTCTCACCTTTCCTCACTGTGTGTCTTGCCAAGCCTATTGCAGCTGCTTCCTCAGGGTCTGGTGAGCTTCCCCCAGACACTCAGCAGAGAAGAAGAATTTCTGCAGCCCAATAATTGATTTTTAATAGGAAAAGCTGTTGCTGATTTGTATCAAGCCTTCTGTCAGTAGATGGAAGGCAGGTGTAGGAAAAATGAGTATCCCCACCAGAGACTACACTGTCTCGCGGCACCTGGTGAACGAATGCAATTGATTTCAAGGAAATCACACTTTTGCCTCTGCACTTGAACAGTAAAAAGATGGTTTTGGTACTTGTTACTAGAGGACAGCTGAGAACTTGTGATACTATCACAAGCTTGATTTTGGCTTTATGAGTCCGAGGCTCAAATGTGTTAAATGGGGGGGCCAGAAAGATTGAAAAGCCATTTGGAATGTTGATGGGTACCACACATGTTGTAATGGGAAGAATGTTGTTAATTAGAAACAAATGCCAGCCTTTAGGGGAAAGTTTTGAGGAAAAGGGCCTGTCAGAGCCAGGTGTTTGGGCTTCATTAGGTTTGTTTTGAATTTGCCTGGGGACTGTTTCTCAGTGCTGATCAAAAGTGGTGTGCCGTTGTTCCAGAGTGGATACAATGCAAAACCATGGTAAATGATTGATCCTCGGAAGTGCAAGAGGCTGAGAAGAGATCCTTGGATCATAGTTAAAATGTACTCTTGTAGCCAAGCTAGAGCAAGCCAAGAAGTTGCTTTTCCACTCTAATCTTTTAAGATGACCTGTTTTACTTGGCACTGAGATGTGCTAGGAATCCTCAGGCAGAGACATGGTAACTTTTGAAGTACTTGAACTTGAGTGGAGGAGAACATCTGACTGGCTTTACTCTTCGTTCCTATTTGAGAGCTGTGATGGATGACCATTTGTCACCGTGTGTGTTTTTCACTTTGGGAACGTGTTTTAGAAAAGGGTGTTCTGTCAGCTTTTTCTGACAGCATAACATTTTAAATATGGATTTTTCTTGAAGTTTTTGAAAGGCTGAACTGGATTTGAGAGGTGTGATTGAGGTACCAGAGCACTTAAGTCCAATGATTTTCTTTCAGTGCCTGAGTTAGAACAGACGACTGACCTCTATATTGATGCGTGTTGCTGATAGAGGCTTTTCAAACAGGATGAGTACTGTGTGTAAGGACAAGGGGTCCTTTAAGAGTCTGAAACACTGTTGTACAAAACAGTAATTGCAGGATAGGTTAGTTGAAGCAGACTGTTAGAAGGATTCAGAGATCATTTTCTCTCCATGCAAATTCCTTGCACAATTTTAGTTTCATCACTGTTGATGAAAAGTGTTGCCATGAGGAGGGGCTTTCCTAACACTCGTGGTTAATATAGCTGCCACAGAGGAAAAAATAGTCATAAAGGTGTTTTTTGTGCTCAAGGTGGTGAATTACTAAGTTAGTTATTTCATGCCAGTTAATTCACAGTGTGCATTGTTAATGACAGGAAAAGGAGTTTGTCTATGAAGCTTCTTAGAGAGGATCCTCCCCACTTTTGGACATGTTTCAGGTCACTGGAGGGCATGATGAAGGTAAGAAATGTCAGCTAGAACTTACCAAGACAAATGAGTCAAGAGCACGAGGAACTAACAGTTCCGCTGAAAGGACCCTGCCTTTTCTAGACCTTGACTGAGCTGATATCGCTCGTGAGGAAAAAAGAATGATTGCCAAAGCTGTAGGGAGACTATGTTCTGAGTCAGCTATGAGGGGCTTTGCCACATCTACATTTATTTCCCTGAGGATGGGTACTTCACTCGAGTGTTTCAGTTTTTCTTCATGCCTTTTGTGCTACCTATGCAACACATTTTGTACAGCTGCTAATTTAGTTAGTAGATTCATGTAGGTTACATGCTTGGAGTTTGGTTCGGTGTGAACACAGTGAGATCTAGTTCCTGGTTAGAGTACATAGCCGGTCTGCTAATTGGAAGTGGTAAGAAAGTTTATTACTTTTTAATGCTTGGGAGAGGTGGATAGCAGTGGAACATTGTCTCACGGTGGGCTCTTTAGAACATGGTTTGTCAAACTGTGAAGGGTCTGTCAGAGCTGTAATCTTAAATATTAGACATACAGACTACCTTCTACCTGTAAGTCCCTGACATATCCCCCAGCCCTATCCCAAGCACGTGTATCCTCCATACATCCCTGCCTGCTCTAGCCATCTTGTTTCTCACAGAATTGTAAGTATTGTCACTGTTGCGGAGCTGAATTTTGTTCACACTGCTGAGACGCTCTGTATCAGCTCTGTAGGAGACGGTTGTTTCATAATCTTGGGTAGAGATGCAGAGCCTCAAGTAGTTTAGAGGCCATAAGTATGGATCAGGATGCTCAAGTCATTTTCCTTTCGCTGAAGGTAAGTGGAGAAGGGGGATCCCGAGGCAGTTAAAACACCTTTCTTTCTGGTGCAGCGTTCGGTTGAAGTTTACTCTCGCAATTGCTGAGTGAAAAATCTGATAGTGTTCCTTTTCTCCTTGATGCCAGTTCAACTTCCACTGAAAGTTACTTTTTAAACACCTCCGTGCAGTATTATTTCCATCAGCAAATGAGGCAAATGGAGATAAAGAAACATTTTCCACAGGTGTAACTTCACTTCACATGTCAATATCCTTTTCAGTACTTGAACTGTAGGGGGTTCCTACTGTGATGTGTAACCCAGAAGCTGCCAGAAGTCAAGTCAACCACTGCAACGGGTAATGACACCCTGATTTTTATCATGTTTACCTGTTTTTGTGTTTGTTGTCTCTACACTAAAAGACATTCCTTAAATTTGGGCAATGGAGCTTGAAGTACTCAGAGGACAGCTGTGAAGAAACATGGAGAAGTGATAAGCACTCAGTTCCTAAAGGGTCATAGGTCGCACATCAAAAAGGGGAATATGCACACTGATTATAACTGCTCAAAGGGGCTCAAAGGAAGTCTGTGGCAGAATTGTGAGTGGAAATTCGGTCTTCCGCACTTGGATAGTAACAAAATCCAGATAACGCTTTGTATGTGATGTGCATCCATGTCTTTCATGCTGCCTTGTATTTCCCTTTTCCTTTAAGAAATAGCCAGCTGTTCAAATGATACCCTAGAAAGTACAAATTCCACTTAAGCGCTGCACAAACTGAGTAAAGAAGTTTTTCAAACAGAATTAGGATTTGCAGATATGCAGACCTAGTTTTTAAATAGCTGAGCCTTTTTTCTGTACTCAATACTGTATCATATGATGCTTTTAGACTTTGTAAGCAAAAAGATCAGTCTCCATGGTTTGATCCTCCAGGGTCTTTTTGCTGTCATTAGTCCCTATATTAAATAATGTCTTACATCTTGCAGGTAGTTATCTGATTTGTACTTTGATAAACACCTGGATAAAGTCGAAATATTGGTATGCGAGCTAATTATTTCCAAA
>NW_009228818.1:0-43137 GCF_000690835.1 Fulmarus glacialis | reverse complement strand
GAATATAAATCTTTCTAAAAAGTTATTTTATTCTTAATCTTAAGGTGACAACATTCAATCCTACCCAGCTGAGAACCGTTGAAAGGTTTTGACTTGCATAAAAATGTCCAATATCTATGTTTGAACTAAAATTCACCTTTTGGGAAAACATTTAATTCTTGGTGTAAAATCTTCACAGCTGTAGAAGATCCTTGGCAAATATTTAACAATTAATTGCCTTCACTTAAAAGTTTACTTATGGTCTGAAGTTACATAAATTCAACTTCTGTCCAAGGGGCCATATTATCCAAGAGTCACAGAACAGTTGAGGTCTGCAGGGATCTCTGGAGATCACCTACTCCATTCTAGTCAGCTAAAGCAGGTTGCCCAGGACTGTATCCGGTCAGGTTTTGAATATCGCCAAGGATGGTGAGTCAACAACCTCTCTGGGCAACCTGTGCCAGTGTCCAACCCCCATCACAGTAAAAAAAAGTTGTTTTCTTTTGTTTAAATGGAATTTCCCACATTTCAGTTTGTGCCAGTTGACTCTTGTCCTGTCACTGAGCACCACTGTGAAAAGCCTGCCTCCTTACTTTACTATCTCCTATTAGGTATGTCAACACATTGATAAGATCCCCCTGAGCCTTTCCTACTCCAGGTTAACCAATCCCAGCTCTCAGCCTCTTCCAGTATGTCAGATGCTCCACCCCCTCAGTCATCTTCCGGGCCTTTTGCTGGACCTGTCCAGTATGTCCATGTCTCTCTCAAACTGGGGAGCTTAGAACCGGACACAGTGCTCCAGTTGTAGTCTCACTAGTGTATTCACATAGTGCATATATATGTGTTTATATGCCAGAACAAGAGCTTAAGAATGTTTTATCCAGTGGTATTCATAGAGGTTCACCCTAAGCTCTCTCTCTCTCCTGCATTTATCTAATGCAGTTAGAAAAGAGCTTTTGTCTCTGCTACTCTCAACTGCTCAGCTGAGCTGAAAAATTTTGTTGTCTGTTGCTTTTAGATGGCACATTTAGATCTCCATTTCTTCCCTAAGACCCCTTTTTTATATCTTTGAGAGATGAGTTTCTATTATGCATGAATTCTGCTTTGCTGACTGGCTTCAAGAGCTGTATTCTCTCAAGTGAGATTTTTAGCCCTGGATGGGCACAGACGTCTCTACTGTTCTGGCAAAAAGCACAAGTACTAGCAGGTGCTCCGTTTGTTTGGCCTTTAAAACAAGAGCCAAGAGGGATCAGCATCTCTAGGATTTTAAAACTCCTAAATCTTCTAGCTCTTTGGTAATCTGCAGCTCTAGTATGCCCGAAGTTTCAATCCTGCCACCCTTCTGAAAAAGAAAAGAGTCTGGATAAAGAATTCACGTGCTTCCAAAGCCATTCTCTGCTTTGCAAACCGATCCTCATTACCACGTTTATATAAAAGACTGAGCATTCAGGAGCCATCTGTTCTTCAGTCTGCTCCCTGCATTTTGGTGCCATGGACCTACCAGAGCAGCCATCACCCAATTCCATCCTGAATATAGGGGCCTTGTACTTTCCACTCAGATCTCTGCAACCAGTTACTGCCTCACCTGAACTGCTCTGGCATTTTGAAATACAACTAGTTTCTAGGAGTAGAAACCAATACTGTTTCAGAATTTCCTTCTCCAGGGAAGTGAAAGAAAAAAGCCTGACATTAAAGTTCTTCTATACTTCAAGTTTTGATTATATATTGCCATGCATCTGTGTCTGAGTGACCTGGATATCATTGTGAGCAAATTCTCAAGGGGAAGCTAAAGCAAGCGTTGGAAATTTCTTTCTTTATATTATCAAAGTACTAGGAGTAAAAGTAAAATTATAGCTACTTATTCATTGATGCAGTTTCCAATTTCTGTAAAACCACAGAGGTGCTGTAGGTTACTATTACTCTCATGAAAGTCCATTCCTCCTGCTAGTTTTTATTTTTCTGACTCACAGAATGTATACTTATGTGCACCTAAATTAAATATCAGAGCAAACCCTCCATAGTATTGCCAACATTTTCTGATATTTTGGAATAATTTCTCAGGATAGTTTACACTATCCCAGCCACCATTATTCTTGGATATGTTCAGTTAGAGAATGAATACAGACAACTCCTAGAAGTTTTGCAATTATTTTCTTCCTTTAGAATTATTTTTTTCTATTTTTGTTGGGTTTTTTTAATACCACTCATTAGTTCCCTAGGATTTTACTGCTTATTAATCCAGTGCTTTTAAACATGGAACTGATATTTTAGCAAAAACATTTTGTCATCTTGCAAAGCAAGATCTAAGGGAACAGAGAGAAAACACTTTATTTCAGTAAGAGACACTTGTTTGTTTGTTTGTTTATGCAACCTAATATATTAAATCCTTTAATAAAAGATATTTTTTTCAATCTCAGTAGAATTGGGAATTTCTAACATCCCTTGAGTGGCTTTACAGTAGGATCTCTGGGCATTTTACATGCTAGCCACCAAGAGAAGGTCCTCTGACACAAAAGTTTGTACTTTTGCCCATGTTAGATCTCATTACTCAGACAAAAACATCTTCTGAAGTTAGAAGCCTAGAAACCGTGAGACCACTCTAGCTTTCAGTGCCCCTTTGCATCCTGTGCTTTAGCACTGCAGCTCTCAGTGCCAAGCCAGCTTTCTAACAATATGCTAAAGAGCATCAAGAGGATCCTTCTTTTCCATTAAAGTCACTAACTACTCCTGTTCAACAGTTTTCTGGGGAGAGAAACTGTGAAGTTCTTTACCAGGCTTTGCAATTTACAATGTCTGATACATGGATTTCAGCTATTGTTTCATGATGTTACCACGTCCCATCCCTCTCTGTCTTTTCTGGGACTTCAATTTGCTTTCCTAGGAGAAAAAATTGCACTGAAGAGACAAAAAATATTACTATGCCACCATATAAACATGTGATGAGCCTGCATCTTGAATGCTGCAGGCGGCTCTGGTCCCCCTAACTCAGCATAATTATAAAAAATAAAGAAATAGTAAATAATGCTCATGAATGATGCAGAACTGCTTCCAAACAAACAAACAAAAAAATTAAACAGACTAGAATTCCTCAGCTTAGACAACAGATGCACATGATGTGTTTGCTGTATAGACACTCACGATACTGTATTCCCTTTCTAAACCAGGTTTTATAGTATAGCACAGTATATCTTTTAAAAATTATATTTAACAAATTCTACAAGACATTTCCTTGAGGGACTCGAGTGCCACACAAAGTTCTGAAAACATTTCTAATTAAAAGCAAGAACTTGGGACTTTGTATTTAAAATCTCACAGTAATAAGAACATACAATTTAATGAGCATTTATTCACATAAACCATTATTTTGTCATAGAATCAATTAATTTAATATTAATTTCAGTTTACTACATGTCTTATAGAATCTCTTAGTTTTCTAACATCATTCCATTCTCATCAGTTCATCTTTCTAATGAAGTCACTTAGGATTTCTTTGTAAAAGGTTTAAATTAAGAAAATCAACTTTGTCCTGGCTCAGTATACAAACAGTGCTATAGTGAGAGCTAAGAACTCACTGAATATTAATGAAACTTTTAATAATCTACTGTGTTGTCTTTTAACTAGAAAAAAAAATGACCTTTAGATGAATACAATCCTTAGATTGTTTTATTTTACTTTTCCATGAATGTGTATATTACTTGGCACACAAAGTAGTTCTGAAAGTTAAAAGGTATTTACTGAGAAAGATATGAGTAGCCTGGAGGTAGAAACATAAAATGAATTAGTAAGAGTAGTATGTGAACAGATCTAGTTTATTTGATTTATCATCTCATCATTTATCATTTTTTTCCAAGCTCATTAAGAAAGAATCCAGCAAAGTGCAAATGCCTGAAATAATTTTAATGGGCACTGACTAAGCTTAATAGAGATTGTTTTAATTGCTTTGAGATAGGGCTAAGTTATAACATTACATGTCTCCCTATTTTGGAGGAATAAAGTGGTAGCTTCATATAATAACTAAATAAAGCAATCTACATAAATCAACATTATTATTTTCAGAAGCAAGGGATTTTCAGCCCAAATAACTTGAAATCAGTGCAGAAAGCTGGCCATTTACTAAATACTGTATTACCAGTTTAGAAATACAGCTACTGACTCATATAGAACAGGTGGTAATAAACAAACCCATCTGCCATCATACACTGCAGGTAAAATTCACTTATACTTGAGTCTAGGAATTATTACAATCAGTAGAAATATTTTTAAAGATTATTTTTCCCCCCTTAACACAATATTTAATTTACAAAATGTAACCTTTCATGAGACCAAAAGAGAGGTCAAATGAACAAGAAGACTATTTGATGATGGAAGATCCCGAGTGGACCACATAAATCACCTAACCACAACCTTTCCAGTCGCTAGCTAAGCAAAGACAAGGGCCTGCCAGGAGCAGCTTGGTGGCAGGTTCATTTCATTCTTGAAGATTTCATTCTTGTCATAGACACTGAAATAAGATGAATCCTTTCTGATTCAGAATCATCACAAGTTGTCTGTCTTTCATGCCTACAAACTCACTACTATGATCCCACTTAATTTTTACTTTCTTTTTTTTCCCCCCTAAAAAAGAGGTAGTAATGTATAACACAAGACAATTGTAATACTCTTTTTTTTAGTCACTGTTTGTTATTTGAACTATATGGAGGCTTGTGGTTTTGACAATGAAGTAAGGTATTTGCAATATTATAAGCACAAAATATAAATTTTACTATTAAGAGACCCTTCTTCACCTTCATGGTTACATACAGACGCATGGGCATTTTGTCTAATTTTTCAAACAAAAGTATATATTCCTTTTGTCTGCTTCAGTACCTTTGAGCTATGCAGTGTCTGCTAATGTTGTATGAAATTAAGAATTCCTATTCAACGCATAGAGACACTATTTTGTGCATTCACTATGGCAATATTTGTTCTAAAACTTAACTTAAATACAGTAAAAAAATATGTAAGAAGTTTCTCTATGCCACTGTTAAAGGAATTAGAAAGACTAGGGGAAGAGGTCATGAAATCAAGGAAAGCACACTGAAAACCAGACTACCACCTATTTCCTGTATTTCTTATTTTCAAGCACACCCACTGACCAGGCAAAACAAGTGCCTCAAAACAACATTGACTGATGTGGAAATGTAACAACATTTTAAAATATTTGACAAATCATATTTTACTATTGCCCATTGGCTGCTGTATATGGCTTCTTCGCAACAGTCCATGCCTAAAAACATATAATGTTTCTAGATATCTAGAGAATGATCATTACCTTCAACTGTTCAAATCTAGATATCACCTGTAGAAGTCAAGTATTTTTTTTAATTTCCTCCTAGTAATTCTGAGGGAAATATTTTAGTTATTTAAACTCAATAAGCTGCTGACTGTTAGACAGACTAAGTCAAGATCCTCCCATTGTTTTAACATCTGTTTTGTCTCAGCTGATATCAAGACCTGTTTTTCTTCTGGTTTCCTCTCCAACGATCCTTTGTACAATATCTCAGTCTCTTCCATGAAAGCCAGCTCACCAACCAAGCTTACTGAAAGGAATACTGATATCACCCAAAGAATCGCAGCATAAAAATGTAAAAACTTTCTGTACAATTTATGGGTTTTTAGGGACATTTCCACTTAGTTGAAATTTGGTTGATAAACAAAGCAAGCTGAATGAATCTCTAAATATGTGAAGATAGGAAAATAACATAAAAATAGAAGGTAAGGAATTATTACTGTGTTCTCAAAAAAGTAATAGCATTCATCGGACTCATTTCAGTCCTCTGGAGAAGCATTGGTATGGATAGTAGATAAAAATGAAGTTGATGAAGGAAATGAATAGAATCTTTTGGAAATAACCACAGCCTTTCACGGCTATGCATTTTGAACACAGGTAGATGAAAATGCCTGACCTTAAGTGTAACACTTTTCTTTACAGATTGGGTTATTTGTGTTAGACTTGTCAATCAAATATGGCTTGAATATATTTCAGCAGCTGTGAAATTTGATTAAAACTTAACGCAGTCTTATAAGCACAAAAAACGCAGTCTTTCTTTTTCTTAAAGTCTGAATACATTTAGATGGTCCACTACCTGGGAAATTGTGATTTTCCTTGTTAATTATTCATCAATTTTATTGTTAGGGAAACCTATTCTTGCTTTGCTTTTAACTGAAAGGCAGTTAAAATCAACCCTTTGATATGAACACTTTTATATCATGAGGCAATTTTTAAGGTTCCTGTTACAGTACAGATCCTGGCTGCACGTATTGATAAAATTTATGCTTAATACTCTCAAAAAAAAAAATCTTAAAATACTTGTATTATATGTTATGAGAAACTAAAGCTTTGGAACTTTGAAAATCCAATTCTGCTTAACTGGACTTCTTCCTCACTCAGCTTAAACACCTAGGTCATCTACCAAAAAATGGGAGATAAACTGAATTGTTTTGTCAATATGAATGATAAAGGTCTACCAAACAGTCATCTATCAGGACAGTTATTAATTATTGTTACTTTTATATAGAAAATGATGCACTGCTCTGAAAATACTTATTTAGCAACCACTCCTGAAATATTAGGTAAATTATATTAGGTAAATTGTCTAAATATCAGAAAGACATGATTTTTATTTATTTGCCATAGCTTAGAAAAATTAAATTATAACTAAGATAATTCTATCTCTTTGCAGCAATAAGAAAGCTTTAGGGTTTTGAGTCCTGATTTTCAGCCTTCCTCCAATCCCTAAAAAGAACAGTTTCAAAGGTGCAAATAGAAGTGAAGGCATTTTATGATGAATTGCATTTCATGATTCTGATTCTCATCTAGATAGGTTTATCTAATTGTGTCCATATTTCAGACACAGTATTTTTATGATTAAATTACATCAGTTGCACTCATATTATCTGCAGCTTCTCCAAACTAGGAAGACTGGATTTAAGATTCTTTTGCTACTTATACCTCTTTAAAGTAATTTCAATAACTATGATATTCTTTTTATCATAGCCTTCAGGGTGTAAAGAAAAAAAGATATCCAATCGTTCTTTCATAGGAGATTTTTAATAGCAGCATGCAATTATTTTACTGTATTTATAGAGAGAAATGTTATGGTTGGCTGAAAGAAATACAATATATAGTGTACATATTAGGTGATATGCATGCATCATCTCCACATATGGAACCAAATTTGTTTGAAGCTGCATAACCAGTTTTCTCTCCCTCCTGAAGTCAGCAGATTGAAAGGCTGCAGGGTCCCCTCTGAGGGGAGCTGAGGAGCTGCCCGGCCGTGTCCAGCACGGTCCCAGCGACCCCACCGCAGGGCACAGCTGAGCCCCTCAGTAAGACTAGCAGCATCTTGGGGAAGGCATATTTAAGAAAGGGCAAAACGCTGCTGCCCAGAGAGGGGTGAGGGATAAAGTGTGAGAAACAGCCCCGCGACACCAGGGGCCAGACAGGAGGATGGAGGAGGTGCTCCAGAGAGGGTAGAGGAGTTTGGAATGAAGGGGGGGGTGGTGTGGGGGGGTGTGGGGGAGAGTGTAAGAAGGTGTTTTAGTTTTTGTCTTTGTTTCTAACCAGCCAAATCTATTTTAATTAGCAATAAATTAAATTAATTTTCCTCAAGTCTCATCTGTTTTGCCCATGACAGTAACTGGTAAGCAATATCCTTGTTTTTATCTCAACTCATGAGCTTTTTCATCTTAATTTCTTCCTCTGTCCTTTTGAGGAGGGGGAGTGAGTGAGCGGCTGGGGGGGCCTCAGCCACAGTTAACCCACCACACACACACACACACACAACTGTTTCCTGGTTTCACAGCTGTTTCCTTAAAGTCTAGGAAATGACTAAAGGTTGTGCTAGAGAATGCTAGAGAAATAATGTGATCATAAACAGCAGCTGAACCGGGAACCCTTAAATCTAAAATAATTCAAACCAACTACTGGTTAAGGTGGTGGATCAGCTGTAACTGCTTGAAGACAGTGACATACTAAAGATTTTATGTAGTGGCCTGTTCACTAGCAAGAAATATCAACTCATATTACCTTAGACAGGGTAATATCCAGAAAAATTTAAGACAAATAGAAAAACAAAAAATCAGTTCCTTAAAACCATAACAAAGAACAACAGACCCCAAATCTTTCAGGTATGCTGACCAAATTAATTATGGAAAACCAGGTTAGCAAAAAAATTGGAAATATGTTAATTCTCTTAACCCACTAACATGTGCCTAGTCCAGTAACCCACGTTAAAGACATTCCTTTAGTAAAAATGAAAGAGCTATATACGATTTGAAAAGTTCAAGTGTTATACTCCTTCTGTATTAGGAGCAGACAAACTGGTCTAATGTCAGTAGCTATGCATGTGGCATTCAGCTCTTCAACTCCCTTACTAGCGCACAGCAGTAACAGCAACTGTTGCCTATCCCCAGCCTATTCCCCTTGAATTATCCATCTCCCCACCAGTAGTCACTGAAGATTTTCTTTTTGTTTGTCTGCCTTGAGTTTTATCCACCTTAGGTACAGCAGAGAAATTAAATTAAATCAGGAGGCACATTATTTTTTTAAACCACACTCAGAAAGCTTCCACGTACTAGAATGGTAAATGACCTTATGCAGAACTCCACAGCACTGCACATGTGTCAAGGTCAGCTCAGATGTCACTCATATGGCACTGGATTGTGCCATGCAAACCTAGCCTTAACTTAAGTGGATGATATGGGTCTCAAAGCCTGAACCCAAGACGCATGATTGTTCACAATTCCCACTGAAGTAAAAAACGCACTCACTCACTTAAGCTCTGAAGCTTAAACTGCCAAAACAGGAACCTTAAAACAAACAAACAAAATTCCACCTTTACAACCTTTAAAGTCAGGAATTTATGCACTAATGTAGAGGTACGCCCATAGGCAGATAACTGCAGTTTCAAGGTCTTAGTCAGGGAAATCACAAGCATAAAGAATAATGTATAGGTCAGAATGGAGAACTTTAACAGGCTTACTCTTCACAGACGCTCCTGTAGTATTTGTTAGCCATGGAGCAGGTGGTGTTCTCTAAGCATTCACTGCTCTCATGTTCCAATATTTTTATAAAGCGGAGTCAGACATGCCTTTTATGAACACAGCACTTTTACAAGGATAAAACCACCAAATATTAGTATCACTTTTAATAGAAATATCATCCATTGAGTCAACAATTTATAAGAATAATAGCTAGGCTATTATACAGATCATAAACATCTTATTAGTTTAGCAGCTGACACTGCATTTTAGTGCATTCCATGTGCTCTTCACTTCCTTTTAATTGTTTAATGAAGGAACATCACAGATTCCACCACTAAAAACTGTATTTTCTATTTCCTTTAGATTATCAGAGGCTAGATAATAACATATGAAAGATGTTAATATTCCTATCCATTAGTCATGACTTGATAGAGGAGGATGAATTTGTTATCACACTTAAAATAGAAAGATGGCTCAGGTTGTCAGTGGGAACTTGATTAGTTTGCAAAAGAAACTTGCTCAATTTGTATGCTTATGAGACACACTGTCAAAGTTCTGTAAGATTAAAGACAGGTGCCCCACTGGAGTACACAGGCAAAGATAATGTATACATAAACGTACCATCAATCCAGATAGATTCACGTTTTGCAAAGAACACAGTCTAATTCAGAAAGGTCTGAATGCTCTTCAGCAAAGTGTAGTAACAGTCTGAGTGCTGAGTATTACCACCAGAGACATTTTGCATGTGAATTTCAGATTGACTGACATCCTGAAATATTCTTTTTACTCTTTGAGCTGAAGCAAAGTAAACTTTTCTTATTTTGAATGTGATAAAAAGTACACAAAAGTTATTTTGGGTGAGGAAATTTTTGTTCCAAAGGGTGGGAAACAAAATGAAACTGCAATGAAGTATGCTATTTCACATCCTCATACTCACTCTCATTTATTATGGCACTCTAAGATAGCTATAATAATAACTCAAGCAAGGCTTATTATGGACAAACCTCCACTCTTCACTGTGACCTCTACAGAACCTGCTAAAGTCATGGCTGTGGTGACTTATGCATCAGAAAAAATACTTCCGATTGATTCATTCTGATTAAGCACATGGACAAATGCAGAGGTAATGTGTATGGTGGTGGAAAGTTACACATCAGTGAATGTAATGTCAGATGTCAGGCAGTCTTAATCTAAGGCAACTGTGCTAGTATAATTTACGTGCCAAGATGCTGGAAGTGCTTTATTTGAAGTAGAAATATGCAATATTAATATACGCTTCAAGTTCTTGTTCTTCTTAAACCAGGATGCGCTGGCATGTAAATAAACACCAGCCCAGGCTTCTTATGTTTCTGTTAATTCTGTACAAATCAATAAGCCCTGCATCAGCAAGTGAGAATAAGTCTAAGCAAGTCTAAACTTGTAAAGTAGAAAGTGTTGAAGGAAAAGGGCAAGTTACAAACAATTTCTCTTGAATCACCTTTGAAACTCATCTTTAATATCCTGAACTGAATAAGGGCAGGCAAGGTTGATAAAACATGGTAGTATTAAGTACTCAATGTGGAAAGTAAACACCTAGAAATTTCTTTGTGTATCTCAGTGAAACTTCTATTCTAATCAACTAGTTGGACTGTATGTACTTGCAGCCAATTTATACACATTCCCAATTTAGTGAAACCTTTGGAAAATACACTAGCAACACAACTAAAATACAGTAGAGATGTACAAGTCTACTCTACAACTACCTGAAAGGAGGTTGCAGCGAGGTGGAGGCAGTCTCTTCTCCCAAGTAACTAGTGACAGGACAAGACAAAATGGCCTCAAGTTGTGCCAAGGGAGGTTTAGATTGGATATTAGGAAAAACGTCTTTACCGAGAGGGTTGTCGAGCACTGGAACAGGCTGCCCAGGGAAGTGGTGGAGTCACCATCCCTGGAGGTATTTAAAAGACGTGTAGACGTGGTGCTTAGGGACATGGTTTAGTGGTGGACTTGGCAGTGCTTGGTTAATGGTTGGACTCGATGATCTTAAAGGTCTTTTCCAACCTACATGATTCTATGATTCTATGTTTAAGATTAAGATTACTTACAAAATAAGTAAATCACAATCAATTACCTTCTTACTCCTGGAATGCATGTCAATTTCTAGAAACAATTGCTCTAGTTTAATTACTAATAGTTTAGGTTTTATGAATTCTCAATATTATGCTTACAATAGACTCTTTCAATGTTTTACAGTAATAAAACCCAATTATTTTAAACATTTTTGGGGAAGTGTAGAACTATTCAAGACTGGAACAACTGTTTTGGCTGATTCTTATATGAATGAAGATAGAGATCTTTGGTGGACTACTTATCATTGCCCATAAAAAGAGAATTGCTCCATTCATTTCTCTTAGCTGTACATAGAAAAGAAATAATCTCATTATGTGTGAGATATGTTAATCCTGCACAGCAATACAACAGATTTTGACTTGCTGCGCATGTGAAACACAAGCTGTGATCACATAAAAATTGCTCTGCCACCATAGTTCATAAGTTACATATTATACTGTATAGGTACTGCTCATTAATAAAACTACCACTAACATTCAGACAATACTAGGATAGTCAAGAATTTGTATCGTGGAGGATAATGAGCTTAGAAGTAAGCAATCCTACTCATTTTGGCACCCAGAAGCAGATGGAACTGTCTTGCCATCTCATGAGATATTAGAATATCCACACCCCAAAGCCTGTTAATAACATCTGTTAATCTAATTACAAAGAATGTGCATCTGTAATAAATGAATTTCTAAGTCAACTAGCTTCCAGCACATCTCTTACGACTGTTGATTTGAAAGGCTGACAAATTATTTTTTGCAGAGAAGAAAAAAAAACAAACAACAAAACACCCCCACTTGCCAGACATATAAAAGTCTTAATGGATCAAACGGCTATCTTTTTGTTAGGATACAACTTTTCAGCTTGTGCATGTATGACACCAAATATAAGGATATCTACAAAAGTCTTCTTAAAACTGGTATTCAGACTTAAAGGAATTTGGACTCAGTTTAAGAGCTTTCTTACTGATTTCTCTATTTTCTTTTCTAAACTGGATCTCAGCTGAATTTTGCAGTTGTTACTAATGATTTGCATGGGTGTGAGAAGATAAATGGGCATGGTAATTATGCAGTATCTGGTGAGAATAATGTTTTATCTGTATTATCCACATGTATCACTGAGAAAGACAATTTTATACACAAGACTAGGCAATTGATTAAGATGAATCATCAGATCACTGAAGCTCATTTTACCACAGTCATTTCAACAGGCTCTGTCTGACAACTTCAGCACTTTGGGTTAACATGAACCTCTTTCCTCAAGCTGTTTTGAGGGGATAATTCAAGAGCAGAAAGGCTGGATCTTTACTGTCAAACGGCTGATGTTTGACATCGGGGGGGAAATTATCACCATATACTATCTGTAGCGTATTACAACATTTCTTTTGGGGGGGAAAACAATTAAATGTCTCCATGCTCAAGCAGGTAAGACTATGACCTCCTGGCTAAATACAGTCATTCAGTTAAATTAATCCAGGTTTATAGAAGATTAATCAATACAGTGAAAAAGACCTGGCAAACTTGCAGTATTAGATTTACTGTATCTGAGCTATTGCAGTGACTTTCGTTCTAAATGAATGGTTTAATTGTACTGTCGCCAACACTGCCAACAAGCCTACAATTCTCTCTTTTTAAACCAAAGACTCAAAAGCATTCAGTGGTATTCACTTTGGAAGCTACAAATCCAGGGCAGGTGAATTTTTGCCATCGCTCTAATACTTCTGTGTTGTTGACTATTCAGCGTTGACCCCTAGGTTTGCCAACAGGGCTAAAGAAACAGCAATTTTTTATTTATTTTTTAACAGACAGCTACAATTTGAGAGTAGCAGTGACTACAATTATTACATCTGATGGACCCAGCTGGGGGTCCTGAACATCCTCCACAATTATAGCAGGCAAACTTAATAGCATCTTTATTGCCCACAAGACAAAATGTTTGGATTAGATTTTTATTTCTAGATTGAAATTAATTTGCACACATTGGGCATTGAGTTTGCATTAAGAAAAAGGAAGAATGAAGAAACATTTTTAGAAGTGTTAATGCTTTTTATGTAGAAAATTGCATGCAATATTATAAAATCTTACGGTACGTGAAGCATGATTTACAATATCCCTTAAAGAGTAGTATAAGCAGATGGATGATGTTTTAGGGGCAATCTCTTCTATGTGTGTTTCCAATTAAATAAAGAAATGAAGCTTTTCCTGTCCTGTGATGTTATGAAGATATAGATAACTGAACTGCGCTGTGGCACAACCATTTAATAAAGCTTCCTATGAATTGTACTTGTAAAATTTAGAGGAACACCTCCATCTACTATTTATGGAGATATCATTCACATTTCAGATAACTAAAGCATAATAGAGTGAATCATTACTTGGAACGTTTTCTCTGAGGTACTTTTGTATAAATGCAAGAGAGAACATAAAGAAAAAACAGTATCTAGAGAAAGCATAGTGAAATCCCAATTTTCTGTGGAATATATGGCCAGTATCGAATTAGCCTATGATCAAGCCATATCTCTCGCAAACTCTGAAGGGTTTTTCAGCACCTGAAGGTCTTCAGGCCATCGCATTGCCAAGATCCCAACATGTTCCAGCTAACTAAACTCTCCCAAGAAGACACCTCCACTTCTCCCAGTTCTCTGCTGCTCTGATTGCAACGCTCTCTCTGCTGGTGCTCTGTTACTCATTGATAAAGAATAGCAAAACAAAATCCTAAACCCCGGGCATCAGCAGATGCAACAAGCTGCCAATCACTCTTGAGCCAACTCGTCAACACACACAGTTAAGCCCAGCATCAACATCCTTTATGATCGCATTTGCAGTATGCGTGGGTGACTCAACAGCATCAGTCCAGCAGGCAAGGTCTAGTGCAGAAGCAGGACTTCTGAAAATGAGGCATGGAAACCCAATTAGTTCAGAAGGCTTCTATTAGTCCAGACTTTTTCCTTAGAGATAAATGTCTGTTTGGAAGGGAATATGATAGCTTTTTTCCAAGATTTACACAGTAAGAATACTCTACCTCTACCTTTTAAGTTCAAAATTTCTTCATATAAAACTGTTCTATTCATTTTTTTAAATTATACGGGTAGTTTATGGTCATAATAATTTCGTTGTCACATTCCCCTATAAGCTCTCTCAGGAAATATATATTTATCTATTTCTTTATATTTATAGAGATACTACAAATACAGTATAAGCATTTTTATATTTATATAGAATATTCTATATTTCTATTCCATATTTCTATAGATTATACAGAATATATAACTGAAGATTTTTATATATATACACACATGAAAGTTAGTAAAACTGAAAAGCTGATACAATTCATAAACCCAACAGTAGTCAGATTAAACTGACACTTATCTTACCTTTTTTTGGGGGAAAAAAAAAACCACACCAAAAAACCCCAACCACCACACAATGAAAAAACCCAGACAAAAACCCCCAAATATTAAAAAGCAAGCAGAATCATTTAGTGTCTATAAGGACAACTGTATGGTAGGGGCATTAGTTCACAGTTGTGGATAATCTACTTTGGTAGATAAACTGTCCTTTTGTCATTTAAAATTGATAATGAAATGCTTTTTTTGCTTACTGGCCAGGCAGGATGCTGTAACTCTTCTGACACCGTGGATACTGCATTTTTAGTGAAGAATACAGCAAAGACAGCTCTTGGTGCTTCACACAGTACGAATGAAAAAAGTTGTGATTTTGGTTCTGCTACTGACGTGCTCAGTAAGTTCCCCAACTAGCTTCTTTTTCTTAGTTTCTACATTCAGATTTGAAGGTTATTTTCCCATTTTATCTCGTGAAAATGTCGTAAGGTTTAATGAAATAAGAATTGTAAGATGTTTTAAGATTGTTGGATGAAAAACACTACACAACCATAAACACCACACGCATAGAAAAGCTGAGTATTAGTATGTGAGACTCCTGTCCTTAGCACCTGCTATGTTGAAGACAGACCAGCAGTACTCCTACTATTGCAACACTCCTCTCTTGCTGCAAGGATTGTACTTTCTTTCTATATCAGTTAAGTGTTTCATGGGTATTTTTGAGTTCCTCTTTCTTTTCATCTACAATGCATCAATAATAGTACTCCAATATACTCCAAAATACTCTAAAATAGGGCAAGCATCTCAAAAAGTTTAGGACTGGCTTATAGTCATCTGCTCTGAGATAACATGATTCAGAATTATGTAAATCTAGTGACTGTGGAGAGATAGATAGCCCTCTAATCCCGCACTGGGGGGGGAAGGCAAAACAAAACAGCGTTATTGACATTAATGAGATCAGAAGCAAATTCATATGTTGCTCATGATTTGAACATTTGATGACCAGACTGGTGACAGTTCAGAGAAACCAATGACTTCCTTTCATTTCTCTCTGACAACAATTCCTATTGAATTACATAACTTCCTGCGTTGTTTCCTGTTACAAGAAACAGTGGTCACCTAGCCCGATAATGCTTCCTCGTCCCTGCAGATTACACTGGTTTACACAGGATTTACACAGCCTAAAAAGGAAGACATGAGAACACCAAAATACTTTCTAAATTACATTTTTTCCTTTTCTGTAAATATAGTTCTTTGACTATGTATATCCTACAACATTAAATACATTTATAGAATCCAAAGTAGCATTCGGTATAATATTTTTTAACAAAAAAATAAAGGAGAAAAGCAGAACACTACTTCTCAAATATTTTGAATTGTCAGACATCACCAAAGATGGAAACATTTTTTCACTCATTTTTTAAAGTATCAAACTATGCTTTTATTTTTTCTTGTATGGCTGATAAAATGCTGCATCTCATATATCTCTCCGCATTTAGTTACAGAACAGCTGTCAAAGGCTCTATGCAGCTCTGAAAAGGTGATGAAATTCCACTTTTTGAAATGACCATTTGTTTCAAAAGACACTTCAACATTTTCTATCTTTTCCTCTATATGAAAGTCATTGTTGAGATACCAGATATAAATAGACTTTTCTTTGTACACTAGGTGCTCTTCTCTCATCCTTTCTTCTTCCCTGTGATTCTGCCCACTGAATAAGCACTTTGCTGAAGCAATTCAAGAAGTGCAGTGAAATCAAACATTCTCCTGTCTTTCTACTTCTTTTAAAAATAATGAGGGCTGGCTACAACTTTTTAATATGTTTCCATCTGTTTTTCCATATGTTTCCATGATAAGCCTGCATTTTTTTTCTAATATTTTCTTGTATTACAGGTGATTGCCTTGATTTTGGAGGTTTCAAGTGGGAGTTCAGGGAGTGGGGTTGCTTTATTTTTCTTTTATTCCTCTAAAAGTCAGTTAATGTTAAAATTACAATTTTTATTTAAAAAAAAAAAAAAATCTCAGTAGACATTCAGGTAGTGAAAAATGTCATCCTAACAGGCCAGGCCCCATTTGAATAGTTTTTCACTTCAATAAAAAGGCTCATAATCTCCTGAGATCACATTTGACCCTACTGTTTTTTCATTCTTTCACAAAAAGAAAAAAATACAATCATCATTCTGCAGACAAGATAGTGTCAAAACATGGAGAAAAGAGGTAGGTCATGTCAAAATGGTACAGGTAAACAAAAGGTAAAGTCTTCCACTCACCCTGAAAACAGTAGAAATCAAACTAAGAGATATGCGCTGCTACACTAACCTTCCATCAAAGAGGACTGAAAACAGCAAATCACCACTCACACACACAGTTATGTCCTCTAAAATTTTCAAAGCTTAAGCTAAATATCTGCATTGAGAGAACATCAGTGTTTAGAATATTCGTGGTTCTAATAATGTTATTTAAAGAGCTTCCCCAGTAGCAAGACATAAAAACATATGACAGCTCCTGATACATTGCTGGCTGTAAAACGACTTTGATTACAATCCCTAGTATGCTTCCCACATAATGTGATTTGGAAAACTGATAGGCAAACTTAATCTAGTACACATTTACATCACTGAATATTTAATGCTAAAAACTAGGAGAGGCGAATCTTAGGTAACAAAGTTCACAGGACATTAAACACTGTTAGACAAAAAGTGAATTTTATACCTGACAGTTTTTTTTTCTGTTATTATAGACATTAAAGGTGCACCACTACAACATGAATATATAAAAATTCAGTGTAAATGAAGTTTAAGATCAGAGTAAACATCGGAAGTTTTTTTTTTCCAAAAGTAATTATTCTTTAGAAATAAATTAGAATGTTCTTGCCTTCAGTAGTTGAGACTTCCCTACCTCCACAAGCAAAAATCAGCAATTGATATCCATTCTTTTGCTCATTTCTACCTAACTATAGTATGATATGGAGGAGTAAAACTCCCAGAATACATCTTTTGTTTTGGCAGTACAAGCTATGTTTTATGCACATGAAAACCGTGTAATGAGATCTCTTATGGTCATACACTCCTGTGCTCTCAATTAAGCTGCATCCTAAGAGTTAGCCTAGATATCTGCCTACTGGACCCCTTTCAAGACGGGGTATTGGGAACAGAGATGTAGCATCTAAATGCGTTTAGATGACAATGTCTCCTCCTCTTGTAAATTCCTTTTTCCAATACATGTGTGCCCAGTCTCTGTGCTTTTCCAAATTTTTTTCTGGAGTCCACTTAAGTCTTCTTACTCATTACATTCTTACACAATTTCTACCTCCATTGAACTTAAAATATATTTGCTAGCTGCATCCTTTTCATATTCCTCATTTTATGTCACACACACAATTTTGTTCCCACTAAGTTGAACAGAAAGTTTATTGTTGTTTCAGTAAGATCAGCCAGATATTAGGCAAATCTTTTGGAAGAGAGATTCTGCTAGTTCTTGGAGACTTTGCAGAAATGTACATATTTTATGAATGCATGTAGGTAAGAACACTTTAGACTTTTCTGTGCCTTCTACAGAATTATACCTGTTACATTCTTAACTTTCTGGGATTCATTTTCAGATTATGAAAATTGTTGCATTTACACCACTAAATAAACCATGCTGATTTATATAAGCTGATGAACCAGCTTATATCTCCTCCTCGGTGGAGTCTTCATCTCTGTTGCAAAGATGCTGTTACTAATAGATTTTCCCATAGGAGAGTTTTTAGTTTGTTCTGTAAAAAATGTTATTACTAATAATGCTATTATGTTCAGCATGAGAATATAAAACAATCTAATATTCAGCATTTCTTAGCTTCTATATGGAGCTAGATGCTAAAATTAACGAAGAAAATATTTCCCAAGAATATATAAAATGCATCCTACCTGTCAGATTTTAGCCAAGACTTAGAAAAGGGAGAATGGATTCATTGTTTTGATTTCTTTTTCTCTTGATTTTTTTGGATGCTGGCCAAAACACTGAAAGAGAAACTCTTGAGTCTCTCAGCCATGTTAAAAGTTGCTCAGCATAAATTTCTGGGACTAGGATCAATGTTTGAAACAGCTAACACTGCTAGCAGCATTGTGAATAAGTTGAAAACATGACATTTTGGGGTTTAATTTTTTTTTTTTTTTTTTACACCACAGACATGTACATTGTGGTATATTTATGTACTACTCCTTTCTTATGTCATTTTGGGATCTCAAAGCAAGACCTACTATGTCTGCATTTTCTAGAGATGAAAAAATGAAATCAAAATCGAAGCATGATGTGGGTGGGTGCAGCTACGTAAGAAACTCAAAGTTACATTTCAGTTGTTGAGATCGGAAGCTAAGGTACTCATATTCAGATGCTCAGCTCCACAGTGAGCAATAAACTTCACATTTAAAAAAAAAAAACAAAACCACACAAAACCAAAACAAAGCCCACCAAAATACCCACTGAAACAAAAAAGCAGTCAGATATCTGTCTAGGCTAACTCTCAATAAAAGAATGTATTTTAAACAGCAAATTTGACGCTATTCTTCATTATACTTGCGCCTTTTAAACTAAAAAGCCAAAAAACCACATAATTCACTCTAGGGTAACCACACTTCACAAGTGAACCTAGTTATGTTTCAGGAATAATTGTGCTTGCTCTCTTCTGCCCCCTTCACCTCATTCAACTATGTCTCCTATGACCACTCAATTTGAAAATATTACATTCTGGTATATTATCTGAGGAACAAAAATACTTTATCTGGGCTTACTGCTTTTATTCAACACACAGAACAATCTATGTCTATTCCTTTAAGCTCCTTTGGATGTGAAAAAATATGGTTACATAAATCTTTGTAATCCTGAGGGGAGGATAGCATGTAAGGAGTTTACTGGCATTAGGATTAAGTCTAGTGTATTACAGTGCAATCTTTAATCTCCTAAAATCTACCTCACCATTCCAAGCTGTTTTGTGCTAGTAGATGAAGCTTTGGAAATAGGACACAGCTGGCAATAGTGATAGAAAGAAACATTTAAAAAAGAAAAGAAAAAGAAAGAAAAGAAACAATTGGTGAAACCGCTAACGAGCTTATTTAACGCAGTGACTTGCACATTGGTTTTTTTATTAATTTAGAAATGACAGAAGTTGGAAGAAGTCCTTGTAACAGAAATTAGGAAGAAACAAAATTACCGAAGTTTGAAACCAAGGGAGCTACAAATGTGGACCAAAACCAGTCTAAAAGTATTGTACAAGATGCAAGAGTCTTGCTTGGGTTTGAGATTCGTTGATCCAAACAAAAATCACAACCAAGAAAAAATGAAAACCACCTCATGCTGAAATAGACTTTCTGTTCGCTTTTGATAAAACTGTATGGAATGAAAACACTGCTGAAGCCATATATTACTTGAGAGAAAAATGTAGAAAAATGTTATTATTAGGCATATTTCTAAAGAATGTCACAGTTCTACTGTTTGGACTTGTGATTTCGCAGTCAAATAGTTTTCCATTGAGCTACATATGGCCTCTGCTGAGTTTAAAGGTTCAAAAGGCCAAAAGCAGTGTAGCTCAGCAACTAATGCACAGGCCTGACTGGGAGAGATACTGAAGCACTGATTCCTAGCTCTGCAACCTTGGCTGAATCATTTCACCTGCGTAAGTCTCAGTTTTCTTTGGCACTGCTGTATGTTCAGGAAAGCATATATACTTACAACAAAATGTAAACATTTGTTTAAGGGCTGTTGTGACCAATGGTATTTAAATATGTGATTAAATTATAACCTAATTAGTGCCTTGGATAGTAAATACAGATTACATGCTTATACTGTATCTGGAAAAGAGAGTTCCCTTGCTCCTCTTCTGTAGCCGAAATCCCTAAGCACAGGAGCATCACACATTGAAACAAAAAATAATGAAGTAAATTCTTCCCCTTCTGCTTAAGTGATACTTAAATTTTGAACCTGAAACCACTGTTTTGAAAACTATAAGTCTGAGTGCAATAAATTGTTAGACATCAGCACAAACTTCTGTATCTACCTGTCAGTGCAATTTTTGTTTTTCTTTTTTTTTAAAAAAGAAAGAAAAAAAAAAAGGAGATGCATACTTTTCTATATTTGGGATTGTTCTATCTATTTTTTTGTCAAGCTTTAAATATACTAGTAGTATTAATTATGTTAAGAGCTAAATATGAGCCATAATACACAGGATTACGTTTAACTGATAAGGTTATGCAAATAATTCTGCACATAACTGATATTCACCAGTATTTCAACTGTTAGGTAAGTTAAGTTTTAAGCATTTCCAGCACTGAAGAGAAATATTAGTGGAAAGTAATCATGGTACTACAGAATCTAGAAGATACTAAAATAATAGCGTTTCTTTCTTATTTAGTAGTTTGTATTTCCAAAGCACTACACAATCATGAACAAATTAATCTAAGGCTTACACTGAATTTTACCAATAAGGACATTAGCAAATGTTTAATTGAAATAGCTGCTGCTCATTAATTCCAAGAAACTTGTTTTAGTATCATAGAGATTCAGCAAACACCTAATGAGAATGAACTCAATATGCCCCAGTGCACAGAATCCTGTGTGTGCTCTTCTTGAGTCTCAGCTAGCAAGAACCTGCTTTGAAATGACATTTTAGGAGCAAATGAGGGGCACATTAAGAATGGAAAGAACCTAATGATACACTGTCCCATAAAGCATAAGCAGAAACCATAGTCTCTAAGGCTGTCTTTTAGCTGACAGCACAGTTTTCCATGGGGAAAAAATTTTCACTTTGTCCTTTCAATAGTTCTGAATTTGACTCTCAAATCCAAAGGTTTGCCCTGTCTAAAGCAAGAGTAACTGTCAGCTATTTTTCCCCTCCAGGATAGTAAGTTAATTCTAATAACTCAGTAAAACCTGGCAGAGGATGCACCATGATGAACCCAGAAAACTATGTTTCAAGGAAAAGCATCACTGCTTCCTCTTCTGCACTCTCTGTCTCCTGATGGGAATTTGAATCCTTTTGGTTCCCCACTAAACACCACTGTCATAAAAGAACTTTTTATTTTATCTTTGATCTTCTTGCGCATTCGTTTTTGAACAGTGTCTGGCATTTAACCAATTGGTCTTTTTCCCCAGTAAAGGTCATATGTAAAGAAAGAGGGTGTGATTCTTCACATCCAATTACCCACATCTCAAGTCATTTTTATATTGGAAGATTTTTGGCACATCTCAACCATTAGGACACTCCCTTTCCCAGCACTAATGTGTTTCTGTCATCAATACCACTATGGATATTTCACTAGAAAAGAAGGGAAGGAAAAACAAAAAATCTAAATATACCACAAAAAACGGCCATTAAAATTTCCCTATAACATGCATATTCCATTTGGGTCATGTATGGGCATAGCGTTTGCAGCCCAACTGTATGGCTACCTAGCCTGAAGCATGGCACCTGGTTACATTATAATTGATGAATTTTTAAGAGATCATAGAATGCCAGGTTGGAAGGGACCTCAAGGATCATCTGGTCCAACCTTTCTTGGCAAAAGCACGGTCTAGACAAGATGGCCCAGCACCCTGTCCAGACGAATCTTAGAAGTGTCCAACGTTGGGGAATCCATCACTTTCCTGAGGAGATTATTCCAATAGCCAATTGTTCTCATTGTGAAAAATTTTCCTCTTGTGTCAAATTGGAATCTCCCCATGAGTAACTTGTACCCATTACCCCTCATCTTTTCCATGTGACTCCTTGTAAAAAGGGAGTCTCCATCTTATTTGTAGCCACCCTTTAAATACTGGGACATGGTGATGAGGTCTCCCCTAAGCTCCCTTTTCTAAAGGCTGAACAAACCCAGTTCTCTCAACCTTTCCTCCTATGGCAGGCTTCCCAGTCCTGGATCATCTTTGTGGCCCTTCTCTGGACCCTCTCCAGCCTGCCCGCATCTTTTTTGCATAGCGGGGACCAAAACCAAACACAGTATTCTAGATGTGGCCTGACAAGCGCTGAGTAGAGTGGGATAATGACTTCTTTATCTCTGGTGGTGATGCCCTTGTTGATGCAATCCGGCATCCTGTTGGCTTGCTTTGCCACAGCAGCACACTGTTCACTCATATTGAGCTTGTTGTCCACCAGGACCCCCGGGTCCCTTTCCACAAAGCTGCTCCCCAGCTGGGTAGATCCCCAGCCTGTGCCACACTTCTGGATTATGGTTTCCCAGGTGCAAGACCTTACACTTGTCCTTGTTGAACTTCATAAGGTTCTTGTTAGCCCTCTCTTCCAGCCCATTTGAGTCTTCCTGCAGGGTCGCTCTCCCTTCTGAAGTGTCCACCTCCCCACTCAATTTGTATCATCAGCAAACTTCATCAGGGTACACTTGATCCCATCATCCAGATCACTTATGAAGATATTAAACAGCGTTGGACCCAATATTGATCCCTAGGGGACCCCACTCTTGACAAGTTGCCAGTTTGAAAAGGACCTATTTACCACCACACTGTGGGTGCGGCCTGTCAGCCAGTTCCCCACCCACCACACAGATCACTTGTCTAGACTGTGACGCATCAGTTTCTCTAGGAGGAGGCTATGGGAAACCATACCAAAAGCCTTGGAGAAATCCAGGTAGACAATGTCCACCACTTGCTCCACATCAACCGAGCAGATTAGTTTGTCGCAGAAGGCAATCAGGTTTGTCAAGCATGATTTGCCCTTGATGAATCTGTGCTGGCTTTTCCCAATCACATGCTTCATTTGACTTGTGATAGCCCCCAGGAGGATTTGTTCCATAACTTTCCCAGAGACTGAAGTAAGATTGATGGGCCTATAATTTCCTGGATCCTCCTTTAAGCCCTTCTTGTAGATGGGGGTGACATTAACCTTCTTCCAGTCTTCTGGGATGTCCCCTGATGTCCACAACTTCTCAAAGATTATGGAGAGCGGCCTCGCAATGATGTCAGCCAGCTTTCTTAACACTCTTGGGTGGATAATATTAGGGCCCATCGATTTGTAGGGGTCAAGCTCCTGTAGTAGTTCACATATCAACTCTTCCTTCACTCATGGTGGGTGTCTCTTAACTGTGATGGTCTACCAGCTTTGGCTTCCTCTGCAAGATAAGGTTAGGTCTCAGAAGTGCATAATTCCATTAGTGTGTTTTAGACTTCTTGCTTACCCAAGTTTTGGGGGACGGTCAGCGACAGAGGATCTGGGATATTTTGAGAGGGGAAGAAAAGGGAAAGCAGATGGCAGAGTAATGAGTAGGGAGTGAAGAGCAGGAGAGTGATTGACCACTTTTATGGAAAGAGGGTAGGATGGAAGAGTATTATATTACCAGTGGACGATATCTTCCTGTTGCAAACTTGAAGTGCTTTTGAGATCCACCCACCTAAGTTTAGCCTACCTGAGCAATATTTTGCTGAATCTCTACCACATTCTCTGGACTATGTTTTGCTTATCTCTCTTCAGGGTAACATCTTCACTTTCATATTAAAAAAATAATAACAGTATTTCAACAAGGGATTTTTATATATGTAGATGATATGCTGAATTTCAGTCTAACATCGATTGTCCTTGAATAAACATACAGAAACAATAAAATGAGTATGCTAAGAAGAGAAACAAAAAGTGAAACTGCTTAGACAGTGAGTAGGTAGCAGTCCATAACGAAATAAAGCTAGACATGGACTAGCTTATTCCAATATACCTGCCTTTAAAATTTGATAATTTTTGTTGTAAATTAATGAGTGCTATTTTACTCATTTACTAAATAAAGCTATACAAGCTATGCATATCGATCTGTGCTCAGATAATCTATCAATGAAAAGATAGACATACAGCCAAATGTACTCATTTTAAGGGCCTGCAGGAAAAAGAAAAACAAAAGCATACAGTGTTCAGTTAGAGTCTGACTGGATGGGTTTTCTGCAGGCCTTCCTAAATCCTTTCCAATTTCTACAAAATCAGAACATAAGTACTTACACTCATGCCCTTGCAAAATAAAAATGCTACCTAACATAACAGCAGAACTTACTAGGCAGATGTGAAGTGTATTAATTCCTCTCAGTGCAATGCAAATGCAAATGTTTGCCTTAGTTCTAGAGACATGAACATTTAAGTTACACTGCCTTGCATTATGTTAATTATTTCTATCCTAAATGAAGTCAAAGAAAGTATTTGTCACCAACTCCAATGGGATTCCAATTTCTTTAACATATTTAGCATCTATAAAATTGACTGATTTCACTAAACAGAGTTCTTAAATCCATAATGAGTAATTCGATTTTCAACATTTTTATGAAAGGGGAAAAAGAAAAAACTCATCATATGTATGCATATTCATAAAACACTACCATAGGAGAATTAAAACTGCATAAATTGTGAACAAATGTTGAATTGTGGGGTGGGGTTAAAGCAACTTCACATTAGTGGAATATCCTATGGTGGCTTTCATTATTGATTCTCTGTCAACATCACGTTAGTTCTTTTCTAAATCAGTTGTGTGGCTTGAACTTGAAAAGATCATGATGCAGAGTCCACAGGTTCATTCTAGTTGCTGTTTTTCCTGGTGGACTGCACCACGCCGACCTGTCACTCATCAAGACCATTTGTCTGTGAACAGACTTAATTAAACACCTCAAATCCAATTTCTTTGATCCTTTCCACTATTAAAAAAACACACACACTCCATCAGCTATGAAGGGTTTTCTAAAGAAAAAACTCCTTAATATACTCATTGGCATTATTCTCTACTGTTGACGAAACAGAGAATTCAAAACCAAGAAGATTAATTAGGAAGGGAAAATAAAATAGTTCCAGAGACAACAGAGAATTTGTTAACTCCTAAATATTCAGTAGAAGATTAAAGAATGATTCACAGCACTTACACATCTCTTCTTTTTTTTTTTTTTCCCCTCTCCTTCAAATAAGATCTTCAATATGCAGTGCAGGCTTGACTTGAATATAAATTTTAAGTTATCTTCCTTCAGATTTAAACAGGTAATTGCATTATTTTTTGTGCAAGAGCTAAGCATTTTCAGCACCCTTTTTCATGACGTAAATATCCGGCACATTAGTAGAAATGGTTAAAGTGAAAACACCTCAAATATAAACATGGAGTTTCATGAGGATGATTCACAAGGTGCTTTTGCTTTCTATTCTTAACAAACGTTCCTGCAATTTAAACTTTATTTATTAAATTGTTTTCAAATAACATTCACTCATGACTAATCTTATAATTGCATTTGCAAAGTCTGTTGTATTTTAAAAAAGATCAAATCTCACAGCTTTGTAACACAGATTATTTTGCATTTGATGGGTATTCACTGCACCGTCAACAAGTACACAAAGTCTTCAATGTAGATTGCTGAGAGTTATAATTTCAAAGCATTTCTTGATAATTAATTTATAATAACAAATATCTCTATACTGGGAAATAAGTTATTTGTATTTTAGAAAATGCTGTTTCTATAAGTGCTTTTATGAAAAAAAATTACTGGCTATAGCTGGTTTTATTATTGCAAGGTCTTTAATGCCTGGTGGGCTAATTCCCTCTTCTTGCACTCAGTTACGTATTCTCCAGAGTTTTATGGTTGCACAAAGAAGACCTGTGTAGTGTAAGCAGACGGAAGTGACGTCATAAACCCAAGGTATATAATGCTGTGTTACTTATCAATAAACGCCATTTGCCGTCCACCACATTGGTGTCTGCGAGCTGATGGCCCCGAGCGGCCCGGGGTTGGTCGCCGTGCCGTTCCTGAACCAGGTCGCCACGCCTTACGAATGCAACAGACCTGGTCTCTGCAGCCATGTCTGAAGAGGAGTTCCTACGTTGCAGATACTTAACTGGCTAAGTAGTATTTTACTACTCTAAGTAAGGCTGAATTAACATGCACTAAATAAATATTCAGCCCAAACTCTAGACTGTACTATGAAAACATCTGTGGATTCATACCCTTCCCAAGAATAGCGATAAACAAGTTTGATTAGCTTGTTATTTTATTGCTTTATCCATTTGGAGTTTGGGAATACAAAGTTTATATCATAAGGACATTTAAAGAAGAAACGCACTGAGGTTTCAGAATTACTTTGAGTTTCTAAAGCAGTGTTCAAATATTGCCACGATGGGTTCTGTCATAAAAATTTAGATCCTTCACACTGTGAAAATCCTAGAGGCTTATTTTCATGTTTGGTCCAGCAAATAATGTAAGCTGCCTTAAAATACAATTGTAATCAATCTAGGAAAGATAAACATCCAAAACAGTGAGTGCATCTTATCTGTGTAATGCCATGCTTGGTACTTCTGTTCCATAGAGTTTGTATCACCTTCAAGAAATAGAAGGTAACACAACAGTGTCAAAAAAAGGAAACTAATGTAACGTGATTGATCTCTGGCGTCAGGAGAGCCAGACTCATCCCTGTGCCGTTTCTAGGGCCAGACGAGAGACATTTCCTTTAACACTCAATAACATATTGTACCTCTATAGCTGCCATAACATCTGCCTCGTACAAATGCATACGTTAGCTCTTTATAATACTGGTAAATCTTTCTGCATATGAAAGTTTTATTAACCCTGCATGCCAGTGGGATTGCAAAACAACAAAAAAAAAAAGTAAACTTGTTCTTCTCAATACAATCTTTTATATGAATGAAAACCACTCCTTGGAATAAGGGAGCAGAATTACCTGAATTACTGAAGATTCAAAGTACTATTGTAGGTGATGGTTTTGCTGCACACATGCAATACAGTTTATCTGGTACTGAGAGAGATTGGACATTCGCATGTTTCAGACATGCTCTCTTGACAGAAAGACAGATTTGTGAAGACTAAAAATATCTATGCTGAAAGTATCAGTCTGTTCTCTCTTGTGACTATCACTCATATTATTCATTTCTCCCATTCATTAAATTCTGCTTTACATCACACTGATGTACATCTGAGCAGCATCACTGATATAAATGGAGTTACTCAGTATTCAGCATGATATGCTTGGCAACAGTATTTTATTTTTCTAACTGTTCTGGTTTATTAGGCTTCCAAACATCAGTTCTCATTTTGGGGGAAATATAATAAAGAGAAAGCAGAATCTTAAAAATTTTATCTGCTTGATAAGACTCTAACTTAAAAACCAAGTACGTATGATGACAGTGCTGCCATCCTGCATTATAACAATATAAAAAAATGTGCTGAGCCAGACCAGTTGTCCATCTGGCCCACTATTCTGTCTCCGACATGTTCAATGGGTGGAGCTATTGACAGGCAGCACAGAAGCCTGGCTGCTTTCTGTGGTCCACTCCCCTTGTACTTCCCCAGAATCCACAACTATAGTACTAGGGATGTTAGTGGGTACAACCTGTCCCAGTGCTTTCAGCACGCTTTTATAGACCTGTTGTTTGTGAATTTGTCCAAACCCCCTCTGGACCTGCCAATACTGTCTGCATTCACAATGTGGCAGCAAATTCTAGAAGTTCCCTACCCCCTATATCTTGTGCTGAGGGATCTGGTGAACAGCTCTTCCACCATATTCAGCTTATCTACTGCCTTCACAATTTTGTAAACTTTAGCTCATTACCTCCCCCACCCTGGCAGCAACTAAGTATTTCAAGCATCTGACCCAATACACTCCTGCCTTCAAACACATCCTTAACTACTCTGAGTTGGAACATGGGGGTCAGAGCATTGAAAAAGAGTGTTTAGAAACGTAAAGGCCAACAACTAGGTTTAAGCCTCATGATGAATTATATTCAGGGATAAAAAAAAACCCAAACATATAAAAAACAGCCAGACACTGTATTGATCTATTATTTGTACTCATTATAACTCTTGTTATGCCAGTGTTAGTGCTTTTACAGACATTCAGTGACATCCTATCTTGCAAACAGAGGATGCTTCCACATCACAGTCCAAACGGTGCTATTACAACTTGATTAGATATGCCCAAACTCTGAAGTAGGTAATTCATAACAAGAAGGATGTGGGTGACAACCCACCTTGCGAACATTGTGAAAAGGCTCAGGTAATTAGCATGTACTGAACTCCAGTGATGCCTGGCAGTACGAATGGCAGCTAGTTTAGAGATAGCCAAACAAAAACTATGCTTTCAAGAAAAGATTTACTAATGTGATATTTTTTGCCCTCACACATTGCTGCCACAGTTGGTGCTCAGCAATTACCACCTTTACCTTATAATTTCATACCTTTTAAGCTCATCCTGACTCAAAAGATTTATCACTCCTGTTTCAGACTTAGCATTAATAATGAGAAAGCAGTATAATTTTTGAACATATCAAAACAGCAAAGACAGGAGGGAAAAAAAAAAATCAATCTATAGATAAATTAAGATCAATTGTTCTAAACCCTGCCAATCCAGTAATAAGTTCCAGTTCAGGATGTTTTGTTCTGTAATTGCACTTGGAAACTTTTTCTGATTACCCAAGTAGAGATCAATGTGTACAACAAGCATGACTTAAATGCCATAGTTTATGGTTTTAACAGGAGCAATAATTTCCATATTTAAGCTCTTTTGTCCACCAGAACAAGTTTCCTAAATTGCTATTTTTTTCTATGCTACCCCTTGGGAAGTCTTCAGCGTTGGCTTTTTCTGTAATGGTAAGGATGATTAGAAATAGAAAAAAGCTGTTCATTAAAACTTCATGACAAACTTTGCACGTATATTTGTATATAAAATATTTAGTTTTCTCTTGAATTTGAGTCTGTTTCTCCTATTAACAATCCATTATGGAAACTACGTACAAATGTAATTGAAGTAGAAATCTCTTTAGAGTACATTATACTTTATTGTTTACTATGCTTTTAAGTATCTTTAGACAATGAAATTTTTATGTGGAGACTGTGATAATTTCATATAGTCTTTTTAGAAGCATTTTTGTTTCTTCACACAATTAAAAAAAAATTAAATTTATTTTAGGGTTTACTTTTCCTAAATTCCTAATGCATATGACAGAGATTTTTAGATTAGAAAATAGTACAGAGTTGATTTAATTACTATTCCAGTCTCTATACAGAACACAAGGTACATTTGAAAGTTTGAGGAACTGTAATATAAAACTTATCATGTTCAAAGCTGAAAAGTGGCATTAGATTTGATTCAATAAACCAGTGTTAAAAGAAGGTAGAAAGAGCCCTGAGCAATACTGTAAATTCCATGTAGTCTCAAAACATTCCCATTCCAGATTGCAATAATACTCATCTGTATTATCTCTTATTATAAGAGCTACACAAACATAGCACAGCCAGACGTTGCTGTATTTTCTTCTAATTGAGTATTACCAAATTACCAACACAGATTATTCCCTGTAAGTATGCAACAGCAAACTGCATATAATTTTTCAAAATATCAGGCTTTTAGTTCTTTATCCTTAAAACAAATATGAGGAGAAGGGTCTTTATGTTTGTTAGGTGTCTTATCAGTAAGTCTCCATGTTACTGCAAGGCATAATCACACACACAGAGTTTCAGAAGATAGCACTTTCTTGTGACAGATATTTCCAACACTAGAAAGCAAAGTGCAATAACTTTCACAAGTTATCAGAAAAATTAGTGACAAATTGCGTTGCTCTACAAACTATAATATTGTCTTAAAAACATTTTTAAATGATTGTAAATATATTTTTCTATGTACCCTGAAGTAGTGCATTAATGCGGTTAAACTGCTATTTATAAAATGTCACACCAGTCTTATAATCCCCCTATCTTCAAAGTATTAAGATCTGATCTGTACTACCAATAGTACAGGTCAAACTTTTCTTCGGAACATGGCTACCAACAGTTTGAGGTTATGCACTAAGACCCAGAACACACGTTTTGCTCTGTTTCCAAACAGTGTGAATTGACATCATTCTACCGGATACCGAGGCAGTATCATCAGTACTTAAGTGTTACAAGAGTCAAACGTGGTTAAATTCAGAAAAGACTCTCATCTGCCATTTCTCATTATCCCAGGCAAGTCCTATATATAGTCTATCATTAGAAGGTACTTATTGAAAAAATATCAAACACAGATAGCATGTCCCTTGAATCAAAACATCATAAATAACTTTTTCAAGACAAACTAAGCAAACTTGCAGTTAAATAGACTGTTGGTTTGACCTCTTTATCAAGCAGTAACTGTACTTCAAAAAAGAATCAACATGACTTCTCTTTTTTTTTTTTAAACAGTCTTAGCCCACAATCCACTAGAATTTTCTGACAAAAATCACTGAAACTAAACTGAGTGAGAACAGGGGAGAGGTGGCTAACACAGCCAGCTCCGATTTCCATGAACTATTCAACCAGGTCCAGTCACCAAAGGGTCTTAAATTAAGCTGACATAAGATAAGAGAGAAGGTCCTCACAGGGATAACTAACTAAAAGAATGGAAACAAAGAGCTGCAATAAATCGTCAATTTTCTCAGTGAAGGGAAGGCACCGGTGGAATCCCACAGGGATCTTTGCTGGGGCCTCAGCTGCTCAACACATTCAGGAATGATCAGGAAAAGAGAATGGAGAGGAGATTAAGTTTGCTACTGATGATAAGCTTTTCAGGGGAAGAAAAACAAAAGTTGACTGCAAAAAAGAGTTGCAGAAAGACTCTGTGGCACTGAGTGATTGAGGATAAAACGGCAGATGACGTTCAAACTAGACAACTGTAAAGTAATGAACTTGGCAAAAAAAACCAAACAGTTATTACTTTATGCACCCAGTGATTGATTCTGAATGAGCTACTACCAAAACCGAAAGAGACCTTAGGTTAAAATAATGGCCTTATGAACATATCAGTTCAGTAGCTTAGGAATTATTATTAAACAGAGGAAGACCTCAGAAAATGTGTGCTACTGGGTAAAGTCAGTGTTGTGCCCACATCATGATTGTGGTCTCTCTGGTACTTTCACCAGACAAAAAGCATGTAGTAGAATTTGAAAAAAGGTTGACAAAAATTATCAAAGGTAACCAAATAACTTGCACAGAAGAAGATATTTACAGGCTAGGACTGCCAGTCTAGAAAAGCATCAACCAAGAGCCAGCTAAAAACCATGACAGGCATGAAGGAGGTGAAAGAAAAATCAGTTAGCTGCCTCTTCCACTACAATAAAAAGAAAGCCTTAAATACAAAGCAGCAGGTGGAGGTTCAAAATTAAAAACCAGGCAGGCCCTTCTTCACTTAATGCAAAGATGAACTGTAGAACTCCCTGACACAAGATATTGCAAATGTTAAAAACACGCATAGATTCACAAACTTTGGGAAATATTTATAAAAGAAAAATCTGACAGGCCATTAAAAACAAGAAACCTATCCCTGATTCAAGTAGCCCCTTGTCTTCAGAAGCCAGGAAAGCATTCATCAGAGTTACCACAAAGAGTCTCCTTCTCACATGTATTCATTTTTAGCCCATGCCTGAGCTGGGATACTGACCTAGACGGGGCATTAGTCTAACCTGTTATGAGTATTTTTATGGACTTTACAGACAGGATGCCAGTAGCCAGAACACCATGTTCATAAAGTATCGTAGTGCCAGAATCCCAAGGATACCAATTTCAAAATCCTGTCTCAGTAGGACTAATTCTGAATATGCAACATTAACCAGCCAGTCTGTCTGTCTTCAGCAATTCTCCTTAGCTTTTGTTTTAAAAAGCTTAGAAATTCTAGAAATAAGCATGTTTGTTTTAGAGGACAGATTTTCATTCTGGTGGCAAAAAGAATTTAAAATGAGAAGCAAATAATAATATGTATATTAATAATTTCACAGTCATCAGTAGGTTCAAAAGTCCTTCATAAAGGAAAGGAAGATTAATAATTTGTTCTGCAGATGAGAGGAATAAATGGCAGAGCAAGCTGTATATAAAAACAGGCTCATATGCTCGTTCAGTGTTCTGTACATTGAGCAATGCAGTCTCCTAGGACGTACAGGAAAACTTCAGTGAGGCTTACAACAGGGATTTTATTCCATACTTTGTAATAAAAGGGGTTTTTTCTCCATTCAAAATGATTTATCCTTCAGTCTTACAGCTAGTCTGAACTGCAAGAAATATGTCATAAAAGTCTGAAACGTGTTAAAAAAACAGAGGGGAAAAAAGAAAGCTGCATCTCAGTTCACCTATACTACTAACTATAATGAATTAAAGAGTTTTTAATAATAATTTCTGGTAAATTTGAAGTTCCTGTTTACAAAAAAATGTCGGGATTTTTTTTTTCTTACCTCATGAACTGTACTTAAAACATTTGTCTGTCTTCCAATTCTAGGAACAGAAAACAAAGGCTAAAGTCTTACAAAATAAGGGTGTATTTGATCGTGAAGATTGATTAAGTTACACATTCTGTCTACAGTTTTTAAAATCCTAGCAAATGTATTTTGATTTAGGAGTCCTCCTTTGAACCACTATGCATGACCTATAATTAAAATCTGTAAAACAGTTAACAGGTTTTATTTATTTATTTATTTTTAATTTAAGACAGAACCACAAAACCAAATTGCACTTACTGGTTTTAGGGTTTTTATCCTAATGTTGTGAATTGGATGATGTATCAAACTATATCCTATACAGTCTGTTCTCTTTATTGAAAAAATTTATTGCTCTGATAAACAGAAATACAGGAGCAATTTGGTCATCTATCTATATGCTGATCGGCTAAGACAGCTTCACAGCATAAGCAATTTTGGAGAATCCAAAAATAACAACTGAAGTTGAACATTTTGAGCAATGGGTGAATGTACCTCAGTAAATCTTGAGAGTTATTTCTCCTCACCTCTTATTGCAAAAAAAAAAAACCAAACTATCCATACCCTCTGAAAAATTAGATGTGGCGTTTAAATATTATGGTTTGCTAAAAAGGGCTGATAATGTTCTTCCTCTTTGGCTTAATGGTATTTTTTAAAGGGACCAAAAAAGTCCAGCATAGTTCAGAATAGGAAAAAATCTCCCCATCAGTCGATGAATTATAACTCATTCTGTTCAGCATATCATCGAACATTTAGATTCTTTATTTTAGGCTCCAGGCATCTATTGTTTGTAGTAACATTTCTAACTTCAGATCGACAGCATAATCAACAACTAGTATTACTAAAAGTCCTGAACAAAAACATCACCAATTTTGCATCTAAGTCATGTTACGGACAACACAAAAGTAATGCAATATATAATGAGAAATGAGCTGAATTTCAAATATTTAACACCCAAATGCCTTTGGTTACCCAATGCATACCCCAATACAACAAGCTTGTAGGAATAGTAGGATAATAGGCAACGAAATTCTGATGTTGTACGACCAGTATCTCCAAAGCAATAGCAAAAAGCTAACTTTGGGACGTAAGCACAAACAAGAATGAACTAAGATGCCATAGCATTTCCTTAACTTTGTAAACAGCCTAAAAGGAAACTATCAGGTAATCCTAACATGTGGGCTCATTAACATGCAGACTGTGCATAGATCACACAAACCTCTCTAAGCCTTGGCCACTGATCATCTCTGAGTTGTGATGATTCATTTTAAAGATCAAAGTGAACAGCCGCTTGAAGGAGCTCCAACTAAGTCCATTAACATTCCTTCTCCTGAAAATCTCTTTTTGTACAAAGCTCAAAAGACAGCCAAAACCATCATGCATTCAGATGATCAACAGGTCAGAAATATATACGGCACTGAGATACCTGTTTAGGGGTTACAAAGATAGGTAAGGAAGGAAATGTATACTGCTCTCATATTAACACATTTTCTATTATAGAAGGATTCCAAACAGTTTGAAAATAGATGTTATGCCAGAATTTTGCAGACTAAGAAGAATTTATTGCGTTGCTAACAGGATTTTAAATTTTACATGCAAATCCTCATGACAATTGATTCATAAGTGTACTCTACCTTTCTGTTGTTGCATTGCCCTCATTGGCATTAATTTGTGTTTTCCCTGACATCTGAGACTAAAAACTGACTGCGGGTAAAAGATTAGGAGGGGCAGAATTAGAGTTTCTTTACTGGCATTAACCCTGCCCTCATTCATTTATGAATGAAGCTTTGTGGTTTAACAAACACAAGCATTAGCAGGTTAATGAGGAGACACTCAAAATTTTCTTGTGCGCTCTGGTATTTCCTGTACAAAATTCAAACTGTGAGCTGAAGATATAATAATTAATTTTGTCATAGGTTTTTCTAGAGCACTCATCACTGTGGTATTTAAGTTATTCACAAAAAAATTAATTAATCTTCACTACGCTCCTTAAGGACGTGTAGGGCCAAAATTCTCAAAGTAGTGAGTATTATATTATGATACAGCCATAATGATATGTGAAATACAAGTTTCCGATTTCTTTTTTCACCTCTGGATTCCAGATTTTGGGGAGAGGGGGGTTTATTTTCTAAGGAAATAGAAACTTTAGATTCACTTCATGATCGTCTGCCTCTTGATTACACACAGTTAACTGACAGAAGTATTGTCTTTTTGAAATCTTCCTAGTCAAATTAGCAATAAAGACTCACTCATTTTGACTGTGAACTATTTTACTTTTCAAAGTAAGGAACATGGCACTTATTGAAAAAGAATATGATATTAACGAGAGTACTTTAACTTACGAAAGTAAAAATCTGTGGGATTTAAGTAATATAGCCAGCTAATTTGAGAGATCATCCAACATCTGAATTAATATTGGTGATAAATTATTTCACAGTAAAATTATTCATACTCAGTAGGAAATTAAATTGTCATAATATGATAAAGTATTAAAGAAATGGTATCTCTTATCTACGCCTACATATGTTGTATGAAATCACTGAGTAGTCTTTTTCAGTGTTATCTATAACACTCTCTATACAAATATCTATATATGTATATATATACATATATATGCAATATATGCAACTCTATATATGCAACTCTATATATGCAATAAAGTCACGTTGCTTATTTAGTACATGTTACTGACTTCATTAACTTTATATTAAAGTCCTACCCCCTTCAATAAGTGAGCAGTAAAGGAGTGCTAGAACAGCTGCTCAGTGATAGCGTTATTACAGAACACAGTTACAGTAACTCTCTCTACCAAGATTCAATTTTATAAATTTATAGATTAATTCATTTAAGATTTAAGTGATTGCATAGTACAAACTAAGTATTGCTTGTAAACTAAGTATGAGTTCTCCATTTTCTGGCTTAATCAGGGGTTTTGGGAGCATATTATATAGAAATAGATATTGGTCAGGAAGGTCAAATGTATTATTAGTTACATCTTGACACAACAGGAAATGGCAACATCAAATATAAATACAACCAAAAGTGAGGGATATGTGGGGGTTTTGTCTCAGCTTGATATTATGTTGTATAAATAATGTAGAAGGTTCAGATCCCAATGCAGTTTTATCAGATAAGCGTATCTAAAGTGAATTGCCTATGGCATTGTGTATTACTCTCGTACAGGAATGAAATACTTACCACCTGAAGCATTTTCTTGTTGTTAGGAAGATGAAGGTATTTCAAATACTTGCAGAATAAAAATGGTTGATAAATATATCTTCTAATGATTATTACTGTACCTGCTGAATAACTTTTTTTTCCTGCCAAATTCATTAAGAACTTTGTCTAAGTTGGAGATCCAGTAAACTAACTTAACACTAAGTAACTACAGGCCTTCAAGTCTTAGCATGAAGCATGAGCATAAACGGAGACAAAAATCTCTTGGTGTTTCATAAACAGGTTCATCATCACTGACAGAAAATCCTCCTTTTCCAGGAAGGTAGAAAAACCTAGCAGGTCTTAGAGAATTTTCACCAGCATTAAGATACTGAGTTAGATATTCAAGGATGTTAAATGAGAGACATTCATTTGGCCAAAATTAATTGCCTGTCCCCCAAATTATCAGAACTTTAACCTGTATAAACAATTCATTGTTTTTCTTTAGAGACCTGTAAATAAATTAGAAAAAATGTGAGCAATGTCAGAACATTTTCTGCTCAACTTCAGGGAGACATGATTCCAAAGAAGTGGCAATTGATTTAAAAGATAAAGTTCAGCGTTCACAAATTGCCAGGAAAAATAATGCCATATTCTATCCTGTGCAAGTCTGTATATCCAAATTAAAAAAAATCTTGTCTGTGTACCTGAAATTAACGAACTTGCTCTGTACAAAATTGTCATTAAATGTATCTATAATATAACTTTTTCTTAAGTATGATTTCGCCAACGAAAAAAACCCTTTGAAAGGCAAAACAAAGTACTGAAGACAATGATGTGGGAGTTTTTCTCGTGTTTCCTAATTCAGGTGTTTGGTTAATGGCATTTTCCTACTGAAGAAATAAGTAGAATTAAATTGGGATTTGGAAGAGGTGTGGAATAAAATTTTGTTTTAAAGGCCTGTTTTCCAGTTAATTGTTAATTTTCCTTAACAATTTAACAGGTTCTACTTGTGTTTTTTTTCTTTCTAATAACTAAAGCACTCACTGAAAATGTGAAAGAGCATGAAGGACTTTTAGCTTAAGGCATCTGTTAGTCAATCAGTTTTGCTTTACTAAGTAAACAACAGTCTCAATTTAAAAAAAAAAAAGAAAAAAGAAAGGAAAAGAAAGGTTTATTTCTATGTTATAAACACCTTCTGAGAGAGCAAACTCATCACTGCAATTACATTTGACCTTTACTGCTTGAACTCCAGGGAAAATAAACACAATTCATAGAGCTAATTAAAAATACAAAATGCTGCAGAAAATTGAAAACTGTTTGAAAATAAAGAGAGAAAATTTTATTTGGTAAGTAAAGCTCCAGGTGCAGCTGTTTCTCAGACAAATAGAAATTTTTTAAAAATCACTGCTGTTATAATTATAGTAATAGTTATTATTCTGCAATTTCCCAAATCCTCCAGTCTCTTGAATACTGTGGTATAATCCTACTGTTAAAATTACATCTGTTGATAAACTAGATGTCCCATAGATTGGCTGAACTGTAAGTTGATATTTTGGAAATCTGATAGTTTTTTTCTGATATTAAAATATGTGTATGCGTATGTATACACACACATAAAGATATATAGTTTGTGTATGTCCACCTTGAAATGTAACCATTAGGTCTAATGTAGACCCCAATACAACACTAAAATAGCTGATTTGATTTCTCTTAAGAGATTTAAAATATATTAATGGAATTACCTATTTGCCCATTTGGGGAGGCTTCTGATTCCTTTATAACATTGTTACTTTAAGCATTCATTGCTTATAATAAACAGATAGAAGAGCTACAGCCAAAAGGCTTAGTCAGAATTGGGATCTCAATAATGCTATTCACTAAATAAACCAGTGACAGTGCCTGTCAAGGAAATTTATAAGTGCATATTGTGTGCACTACATCAAAGCGCAGCGTACTCATAGGACTCTAATGAGGAAGTAAACAACACTGAGGGTCAGATCAGAGGGCTGCAACATTCTGCTCTCTACAGGGAAAATAAGGGTTGAATTAAATCCTCTATTGGTAGCACTGCCACAGGTAGGGATGTATTTTACTCTTTAGACATATAAGCCGTTCTGGAAAACCATTTCCCAGCTTATTGTCACAGAGGTCTTCTATTGATCACAGCAAAATAACACTGTGATTGATCCTTCTTGTCTGTATATTTCCAATATGCTCACAAACTAAAAGTCTAGGTTCCATTTATGTGGAAGTTAATGGGACAGTATGCTTGAGTCTAGGTTACTCAATATATGTACAGTTTTATAGAACAGAGTCCAACCTCTTTATGTCTACTGGTTTTACTGCAAAGGATCAGCATGCTACTAAAATAGTATTGCACATAAAAATATTGCTTGTTAAACCTATCACAATATATACACATCTCCATTGAATCATACTGATTTTTACGTTTTTCCATCCTGGCCTTAGGAGTATAGTAGCTGTCATATTTATCACCTCAGTGTTCAATGCCATCTTCTGTTATTTCAAGTCTTACCTCCTTTTCTATCAGGCTGTGTTCCAGGTCCTATATTTATGCTTGCCCTTGCGCTTCACAGCGACAAGAGAGACCTTTATTCCTCTTAAGAATTTAGTTCTCCTGTTGACACACGTTCTATGCAAACATGCAATCTTTTCTCTAAATAAAATCAGTCTGCCTGACAGAGCTTACCACATTAGCACATAACTCAACAAGAAGTGGAAATGTAGCAAGGAAAGGAGGACAGGAAAAACAAGAGTAAAACTGGTGCTTGCCAAGACATCAGAATAAAGTTTGTATGCTACGTAGTCAGCACCAAAGCAACCGCTTTGCTCTTGTACATCTTGTGAAATCTGTACTTAGTTCTCTGAAACTGATGTATATAAACACTTCTCTGTCTTTCTGCTACCACGAACCGTTTTATTGAGGGATTTATGAACTTTCTGATAGGTCTGTCACATCAAATGTTGCTATAAGATAGGACAAACCATCTCCATCACCAGTGTAAGGCTGATCTCTTTCTCAGAACCTCCACTTTTTGTGATACCTCAGGCAACAAGGTTAAGAAAATGAATTTCACATTGAAAAGCCATCTTCTTGTTAAGTGAAAGGAAGGAATGACAATGTATTTTTCTTTATGTTGCTGATGCCCCACTCATTGGATGTGTGTAGTGTGCTCATGCATCTACCTGCATTAATGCACACTTGAAACAACAAGCAACATTTAATACAGACCACAGGAACAGCACAGTTTTGATTTGAACGGGAAGGGGCAAAGCAGCCATAATTTCATATAATGTGAAATTATATATGGCTTCAGGCACTACCAATTAGCCAGTGAATGAGAGGCCCTTTAATTTTTTTCATTCTTCCTCAGAAATCCATCCTTGTAAACACATTTGAAGCAAAGAGAGTGTAGAAAATGAAGCTAAAAGAGGGAAAGTTGAACTGTGCAGAGAAAAAGAATAACACTGAAGTCAATATAGCGCAGAATTGTCTGCAATTTTACCATAAGTTAATGTTTTTTATTGAATGAAGCACTCCCTGTAATTTGAGGTCTGTTATTCCAACCATATACCAATTCTTGAAGAAGTTACAAAAATGACAGGAATTATGGTTGTTTTCAGTTCTTCCCTGAAGCAAACTCCTTCCCTTGTAAAAGTTAAATCTAGAGGTGAAAAAACTCTTCTCCGCAGCACTAGTTTCATTTGTTTGTTCATTTATTTCACTATGTCTTTTTTTTTTTTTCCTAGTAAAATCATATCTGTTCTAAAGTAAAATGAAATAAAACTCAAACGCTGTCACAATCTCTTTTTCACAAACTGGATATGATGAGGACCCCAAATATTCCTGTTACCCAAGAATAAACTCTGGGAATGGGAAAACAGTCTAAGATTTTCTCTGCAGCTTTAAGTCAATTTGCAGGGATATCCAGCTGTACTCTGTGGCACTGATGAACTTCTCAGGAAAAGTAATGTACATGTTTTCAGTATGTTTGTTTTTCTTGTAAAATAGAAACAGCAGTTCATTCGCCAAGCACAAACTGTGATTCTCATGACAGAGGGCTGTCCCAGTCCAAAACAGATTGCAGGAGTGGACAGAGAGAAAGGACAGAAGAACATCTAACGTGAAGAATTCTCTCCCAAGGAGCAATGGGCAATGCCTAGATGTGAATATGCAATTACTAAAACGGCTGGGAGAAACGTCACCTGTAGAACTGACTAACATTGGGTCAGAAAACAATCCTTTTATGATACCTTCACTGTTTGGAAAACCGTATTTGGAATTTAGAATAAAATCAAAATATGTATACTTTATCAGCAATCTTGAGCAGACTTCCAAACAGTGTAAGAAAAGAAATGTTTCTATGAATGTTCAGTTAAAGTCCTGAATCGGAATTTCAGTTTGACTGTCTTCACACTGCTCCTCTTAATTTTTAATATACTTCTAGTTAAGAAGTCAGTTAAGAGGAATTCTATAGCATTGGTGAATGTAAAAAAAATATATGTATGTATAACTGGAAAGTGCATCTTCAGTTAATAATTTTGCTTGCATTATAAATTTGGTTCTGAAAGAACAGTCATTCCTTTGATGTAGAGAAACTTACTTGTTGACCTACAAGACCAATCCAGTTTACTCACAACAAATTTTGAGCAGATAGGCTCTGCTCATAATGAGCTGTATGCATACACATAATCTGCATATTAAGTATTATTCAGAAGTAACTTTTAAAAATGTAAGTTTTATACAAATCAGCCTACAAGGAATAAAATATTGATTAAATACTTATCTCTAATAATGCACTGATTTTTTTTAATTAGTCATTACCTACATTTTTCCCAGACTTTAATCTGATACCATACCCGTGACAAAGGGATTCATAGCAAAATATTGCTGCAGGTGCTTCTTTTAAACTCACCTAATTATTAGTTCCAAACTTCTCCCATTTCTGAAGACTCAAGCAAGCCTCTCTTCACCTCCTGCAAGCTCAGCCGAAGAGTGTGACAGAGCTATGCTGCTGGAAAAAAGAAAACAGATGAAGACAATTTTATTCAGATCTGAAAAACTAAGCTGGACTTGCAACAGAGCTCCAACATACAACAGATGTGTTCAAAGCAGTCATTTTAAAAGTAAATGCAAGTCACTGTTCTAATACAATCACTTCAACATTAAACAGCATTGTTTAATCACAGCATTAATGATATTTGTGACTCTCCAGATTCTGCAGTAACTTACACTTCTGGATTGCTTTTCATGTTAAAAATACTCGCTTTTAATCACAGCAAAATATAACAAATATTTAGTAAGAATAGAGAAGCACTGTATAAAAGTGAGGCACACTAGAAATAAAGATTCTATAGCAGAACTCTTTTTTTCACTGAGAAAATATCAAAGAAAAAAATAATATCTGTTCTATGTTCTACCAGGCTAAATCTACTATAACTCCATGTGATTTACACCAGTGCAGCCTCAACATCAAAGTCTCCTTCTCTGCTACTTCATAACATGGACTGTGTCCATTAATTAATGGATTTTGACTTGGGCTTAAGAAACATCAGGTTATACAAATTTTGAAGGCCAAGATATTGTCTGGAAAGGGATTCTCTTGCATTAATATATTTATATAACACAACACTAGGCTGCAAGATATTGAAAAATGAATAAAAGTAATTATTAACACATACTGCTTGTCTAGGAACTGTGGATCAGGCCACTTTGCAATTCCCTTCTACATAGAAAAAAAATCAAGCTTTGTTTACATTTGCACCATTGCATTATTTTTTTATTGTTTTTTTCATATGCATTAGAATACTCTATTTTTCATACTGTGAAAAATGAATATATTCAGAACAGCTGCAAAACATTGCAAAGAATTATTATCTTAAAGCTGGCACTGATTTGAAGCAGATAGAACATTCATTATTTCATCTAACAACCAGCACAGCTAAGGATCAGGAAAAAAACCAACCAGATAAACATTCCAAATGCATTACTTTATTTCAGCATCACATTTTGGTGAAAAATAGCATATAGGTTCATCTACATCAGAACAGCTGCAAAACATTGCAAAGAATTATTATCTTAAAGCTGGCACTGATTTGAAGCAGATAGAACATTCATTATTTCATCTAACAACCAGCACAGCTAAGGATCAGGAAAAAAACCAACCAGATAAACATTCCAAATGCATTACTTTATTTCAGCATCACATTTTGGTGAAAAATAGCATATAGGTTCATCTACATCAGATTTTTTTAGGGAAAATGAATTCAATAAACAGAATGTGGGAACTGTCTATTTTGGTCATCTTAACATAAATAAGCTTATTTGGCAGGCAAAAAAATTATGAAGCTTTCACTAAAATGTCAAGTTGTAGCATGTGCTCTGCTAGTAACAACTGGCATACATCAGGTGTATGGACTGGCTTTTCCTCTCCTTAATTTCAGGCAGTCCTACAAAAACAAAAATATTGTCTGCTTGTTTTGCCAAATACTTGTCTTCTTGCCATTGAACAATAATTAAATTCATTCACAGAAATAACATTTGGGTGGCTGCCCAATATAGATTGCTTCTTCCTGTATACACTTTCATAAAATCACATAAAAAAAATCTATGGGTCTTATATCAAGACCGTTCCCTATTGAGGCTGTAGGACAATACTGGAGATACTTAAAGAAAACTAAGACTGAAAGACACTTGCACACAATTGCCTTTAGCAACCTAAACCTGACTCCTGTTGGAGTAGGTCTTGTGGTCCTCCTTCCATTACAGCTATTAAGAGGTCCAGAAAATACAGAATTAAAATTGTTTTTGCCGCAGCCAGGGAAATCCGTCAACATCACCTCTTACAGAAAGCTAGGACAGGGGTGGCAAAAGAATCATAGAATAGTTTGGGTTGGAAAGGTCCCTTAAAGATCATCTAATCCAACCCCTCTGCAAGGAGCAGGGACATTTTCAACTAGAGCAGGTTGCTCAGAGCCCCGTCCAACCTGACCTTGAATGTTTCCAGGGATGGGGCATCTACCACCTCTCTGGGCAACCTGTGCCAGTGTTTCACCACCCTCATTGTAAAAAATTTCTTCCTTAGATCTAGTCTAAATCTACCCTCTTTTAGTTTAAAACCATTCCCCCTTGTCCTGTCGCAACAGGCCCTGCTAAAAAGCTTGTCCCCATCTTCCTTATAAGCCCCCTTTAAGTACTGAAAGGCCGCAATAAGGTCTTCCCGAAGCTTTCTCTCCTCCAGGCTGCACAACCCCAATTCTCTCAACCTTTCCTTATAGGAGGTGTGTTTCAACCCCCTGATCATTTTTGTGGCCCTC
>NW_009228817.1:3579-5177 GCF_000690835.1 Fulmarus glacialis | reverse complement strand
CAAGCAGCTGACCTGCGACACTGAACAGCCTCACCACTGGAGTGTAAACAGATTCAAACTCTCGCAGGAACCCCTACCAGTGCTGGAAAGTTCTGAGGCTTGACAGACAATGAGTGTGACGAAGCGTTTGAAGATATGGTAGATAAGTCCCCCACAAATGTGAAAGGAGGATGAGAAAGCACAAGAGAGACTCTGGCAGGAAGGGGACCACCTCCCCCTTCCCATCAGCACACCCCAGGTTGCGTTTGCTCAGTGCGTCGAATGTGTTCACTCATCCCTCTTACAGTCTAAGTCTGCGTAGATGGTGAGGCGTTTCACCAGCCCATTTCCATTCAGGTACGGTGCCCATTTCTCCAGTTTTGCTTTCTTGTACAGGATCACCTTCCTCCCCTGGGAACAGCGGGTTCCAAACTCTGCAGTGGGCAAGAGAGGTGTCAGAAAAATGGACTCCCTTGTACTCAGCCCAAGGAAACAGAATTCAAGAGGGAGAAAACCATGGTCTAAGGGAAACCACGCATTTATTGATTGCGTTCAGCTGCCAGTAAAGCTGTTCAGACCCTGCCTGTTGTGCTTTAATGTTATAATAGTATAACAACTCTTTTCTCTCCCAAAGCAGATATTTGATAATGCAGGGGCAATACCTTGTGCATAGCGGTAACAGAAAGTCCATCCCAGGCAAAATCATTCAGCTAGCAGGAAAACACAGTGTGTGTGTGTGTGTCTGGGGGGGGTTCCCACCCAGGATGAGACAGTGCACGGAGGGCAGGCGTTCAAACCAATAGCTGTTGCTGCCTTCATCTACTGCACTTCACTGCTGTATGTTGTCCATCCGGAAGGAACAACTCTTGAGTGTGATAAATAAGTGTCCCAAATCCACTAAAAGGTTAGCTGGGGGGCAAGCAAAAGGCAAAGGAAGAATACATACCTCTGGGAGATATCTGAATTGGGGCTACCCACGATGGTGGCATGTCAAAACTCATGTCTTCCTCCTCCTTTTTCCGCTGAAACACCTGCTGAAACAGAAGCAGAGATTTGCATTTTTGGCTGCTACTCTTACTGTGCCAGAAGGCATTAGAGAATGCGGTGCAGCGATCAGAGCTCAGCTCATGTGAGGCTGGGCTGGTCCTGGGGAACACGGTGGCACAGTTAGGAGAGCTGTGTCGGTCACACACAGCCTGCAGAGAGGCAAGCAGCACACTGCAGTTTACGTGGAAGGAGAGCTTTATTGCATCCCCACGCTCTCACTAGCACACCCCTACTCAAGCCTAACGAAATGATCTTCTGGCTAACGCTCATGTTGGATAGGGGATGAATGTGATAATCATCATTCAAACTAATGACCAGCTTGTTTTATGTAGAGCATGGAGGGCGCTTTGCTCCCCAGCTTTGGGGAGAGGCTGAGGAGAGTAGGTAACAGGAGGGAGTGTACTGTTATTGGCGTTCCTCTGTCCTGCTGTGCTGGTGCAATGCCTGCTTTGTCATGCTATGTTCTCCCACCAGGACAACGTACCATTTTTTGCTTCCAGAAGACAGTATTTTTTTGTATATTAGAGTATATACATTATTTCTACATCTGGCAACTCCACCTAGCAGCCAGG
>NW_009228817.1:0-3382 GCF_000690835.1 Fulmarus glacialis | reverse complement strand
GCTAGGACAATAGTGATCTGACCTCGAGAGGGCAGCAGGCAGGCAGACATGTGCGGAACACACCAATTCGATACAGCATCCCCACTGCGCAAGAGCTGTCATTTGGGTCACCCACCACATCATCCACGTCCCTGTCAGATAACTCCTTTTCCTCCTCAGCATCTGGGAGCAGCTGAAAAGGCTTGTTGCTCCCTGAAAGCATAATTTCCCAGCGGATAGCGTCACCCAAGTCAAAGATGAGATCCTAGGCCATACAGAAGAAATCCACTTAACTACAGGGCAGTCTCAAGAGCCCTGACACTAAACTGAACGCTGCTCCCGCACATCTGCAGTGCCCACTTAACTACAGGGCAGTCTCAAGAGCCTGACACTAAACTGAACGCTGCTCCTGCACATCTGCAGTGGTCTGGACCTGGCTGGGTGTCAGACAGTTAAAGGACTCTAAACAGACTCTGGATCTCAATGAGATGGGCTCGTCAGACCCTTGGCTCGCTGGTGGGACCCCAAAGACTGCCTCTGTGCCTAGAGGGCTGCAGACCCCTTTCCTCATGGTGCTTCTGCCACAGGTGAGAGGAAGTTGCTGGAAATGCTTCTGCCTCCTTCCTCGGGGCATGCATGGCCCCAGGGTCATTCACATAGGCCTAAAGTTGCTCTAACTCAGACCCTTGCCTCCCAGACTTTCTATCACCTAGGGAGTAGCTGAGGTGTGGGAAGAGCCTAATCAAGCTCTTTCCTGCCTTAAGCCATGCTCAAAGGCTCAAAACATCCTCCGCCTTAAAAGCTGTTGTTTGACAGAATGAGTGTCCAGCCAGCCTTAAAAGCTGATATTCTAGCACTGTAGGGGTTTAATAGGTGTGATCCATATTTGCTAGCTCAGGGTCTGGGATGTCCTGGAGTAGTTCCAGAGTCTATGTAATCAGAGCAACAAGACCAGAGCCAACACAGGGAATGGTAAGTGGAAACTGGAATCACCACTAATCTTGGACTTCTCCAGGACTCAGGTTAGACCAACTGTCGCTCCCAGGCACAGGGGTGATTAAGGGCTTGTTACCTTGCAGCCGTTCCAGCAGTCCTGCATGTTCACCCAGTAGTTCCTGTGGTTCCAGACACTCTCGATCCCAAGGAAGTGCTCATCCTTGGTGCTGTGGCTGTTTCCCGTGAAGGGGTTGATGAAGAAGGTCTCGGGAACCTCCCTCTTCCCAGACAGAACCAAAACCCATGCATGCACCCGTAAGCCATACAAAGGGTCACGCTTGGGCTTTTCCAGTTCCTGTAGTGCAGAGGACAGAGCAGTAATTATTGCCATTTTATTGCCACTTTAGTCCAACCCAACAGCAATCTTATTCTCTCCTCTGCCCACTTCTAAAGATCTCCAGGCCTTAACACTCTTCAGAAGAGTAATGTAGTACATACCCAGTACATATTCCTGTGCCAGCACACGCTGTGTTCCCAGAGGCCAAGGGCTCATGGCCATGATCAGGGTTGTGTCTTACTTCATGGCAGAGGGTGGTGACCTCCTTTCTTTGGTCAGCCATTACCTGTGTCTCAGCTCTGGCTCCTGGAGTTTACAGGGAGGTGAGCCTCCCTAACTCACCGTGACCTCCTCTTCTCTTTCCTTGTTCTTCTGAGCAGCTTCAGTTTCTGCCTTCTTTGAAGCTCAAACTTGCTCTGCAGTTCTGGTGGGGGCTTAAGTCTATACTTGTTGGATGACTTCTTCATCTCCTCTTTTGGTACCTGCCTCCGCAAAAGCAGGGTATTGCTGTGAAACCCAGCTGAGATCAAGAGAAGGGAGAAAATGTACGTCTTACAGGTACCTCCCAGTTCCCAAACCTTAGCAGTTTGCAGTATTGGACCTCATGAGCAGGAATTCAGTGAAGCCAAAGAGGCCTCTTAAGGAACTGCAGAAAATCACTCAAAAGATCCCTTAGTGAGGTCCCTGCTTGGTACAGACTGAAACCCAGTGTGTACCTGAAGCTGTTTCCCCTAGCTCAACTCTGGAGCTCACTGGAAATGAACAGGGTGAGCATGCATGCTGGGCTCCTCCCTGCCCACTCACTGCAGGTCTCACCTCCTGTGGCTTCCTGAGCAGTGGGCACAGCTCCAGAGTCTCGTCCAGTGTGCATATCTCGCGGGTGGCATACCCGTGCACGCAGTAGGCATCATACCCGGCCCCAATCAGCATGGAGCACAGCAGCACGCTGAAGTCAAAGCAGTTCCCTCGCTGGTATTTCAGGATGGTGGTTGGGGAATAGAGCGAACTGGGCTTGAAAGAGAGAGATGCATGTTCTCAGTGCTTGTCTTGTGAAGTTGAAACACGCACCAGGCAGAGAGCAGGAGAGAGACAGGGCATTGCCTATATCCCTGGGCTCTGCACCCTTAGGGCATCTGTTATATAAAATTCCTATACAAGCCACAGACCCCAAAAGTCCCCTCCAAAGTGATCTGGGGAAATTCTGACCCCAACTCTGGTGACAGATTTAACCATAGGGAGAGATGGGCAGGACAAGCTTATCAAACTGCTGAAAACTTAATGCTAACCACAACTCTGGAGTGGGGCTCACCTCCATCTCTAGCTGGTCTGTCTGCAGCATTTCAAAGCAAAAGACCCATAAGCTAAATTATAGTTCAAAGGAGGGAACATATTCCCTTCTGGCCCTCATCGGTGAGCAAGCAAAGGGATCAATACGCACATACTGCATATAGAGAGGTTCTACATAGTCTGCTCCCAGATCTCAGACATCACCTTAGGTAATCAAGGCAGTCTCCGTCTGCTAAATGGACCACATTCTCTATGGTCTTAAAGTGCCAGAGTTCCTCTTGAGACCCTGGGGCTCCTGGGACACATTTGGCCAGCATGGAGCTGGTGCAGACTGTTTGGGGCACTCTGCAGGGCATCAGCAGTCCTTGCTAGCAAAGAGCGTGCTCCCTTTGCCTTAGCTGATTCACACCAGCCAAGAACTTGCCCCAACTCTGGCATCATCCCTTCTTGCCAGTCTAGAAATCTCCCTTCAGTCACCCCAAAATATCCCCCAAATTGGGACAGAAATGTCTAAAGCCCCTAAGAACAGGTCGCTGAGGTCAAGCATCATCCCCTAGGCTTTATATGTTCCAAGGCGTCTTGGTCTTTGGAGGGGAAGCTTGTCAGCCATTGCAACCCACAGCAGACCAGCTGGTCATCTGGGGTGACTGAGAGCAGGGTTAGGCCCAATCTTGTAGAAATGTGCTTAATTCCTTGACAGGTACAACACTGTACATGTACTGGGATTATGGGTCCAAACAGAGCACAGAGGGCCTGGAAAAACTGGGGGGTTGCCTAAGTAATGAGGGAATGATGGAGGGGTCAAAGACCCAGCCACTGGGGTTTCCACATTGTGTCCTGCTG
>NW_009228816.1:0-44386 GCF_000690835.1 Fulmarus glacialis | reverse complement strand
GGGGACCCGGCGGTGGCACCCCTCCCGTCCCCCTCCCCGGCTGCAGGGCTGCTCGCTCAGCACCCCGCGCAAGCTGGGGGAGCCGGCAGCATTTTCACCTGTGCCACAGCCGGGGCAGACAGGGAAGGCAGCCTCCTGCACAGCCCCGGACCGCAGCGCTGTGCCAATGCTGCTGTGTGCCCGTTGGAAAAACACCTACCCATGGTGTAGAAATCATCTAACAAGCTACAGATGGTAACACTATATGCAGGAAAGCATGTTTATCCCATCTGTATGAAACACTGTCTTTTCTAACAACAGCAAGCAAAAAATCCTCGCCAGCCGCCCCGTGTTTCAGTACCGCAGAGCTTGAGAATGCCACAGTTGAGCCAAAAAAAAAAAAAAGAAAAAAAAATTAAATTGCCTCTTTTGCAGAACACCTGCCCTCCAGGGAAGTTTGAACATTACAATCATCTTACAGAAATAGAGCCCGAGATGCAAGGCCATAGTTTCCAGAAGCAACCAGTGCAGGCTGAGGCTTGTGAAACGCTAAATCCCCATCCTAAGGAAAACCAGAAAGGAGAATAGATCCCTACGTGTTCTTACTGACCAACATAAATTTATTACTATATTATCACAGTGTCTCTATCAAATCAGTGAAGAGGAAACTAATAATGTGTGGAACTGAGTTCCTTAATGCTCTGAAGTTTCCTTCCTTTAAATCAACTCCTGGAGATGAGAATGAAAAAAGTTTGAAAGACCTACCAGAGCAAGTGGAGACCTGCAGATGGGCTCATACTTATGCTGGGGCACACACACAGTCTAGAGCTCGCCTTGGAGATGAAAGTGGTGCCAACGATACTCTGCCTTTGCAAAGTCACCACAAAAATTGTCGTGTTTTTTCTGCAAATGAAAAAAATGCCATGGTTTTATTGTAAGTGAGCAGTCTGATCTGCCCAGGGTCACCAAGTTAAGTACTCCTAGAAGTTCCCCATCCCTGGAAACATTCAAGGTCAGGCTGGACACGGCTCTGAGCAACCTGATTAGTTGAAGATGTCCCTGCCCATGGCAGGGGGGTTGGACTGGATTACCTTTAAGGGTCCCTTCCAGCCCAAACCACTCTATGATTCTATGAAGTTCATTTTGCAAGACGCTCCAAATGGATAGACCAGTCTTGCCTTGAGCAGATCTTGACGGATGCTGCGTGCAAACATTAGCTATGGGAAAGAATCGTATTGGTGTCGTCCCTCTGCTAAATTTCCTCCTGGATGTCGGTAAGGGCTGTTGGCATCTTTTCACAAGTACTTATAAGAAGCCAATAAAAACAAGAACTGAACCCCACAATCTTCAAATAAAAAAATAGAAAATGTTGATTAAGAAGGGAGAAAAAGTTCTGGGAAGCCACAAATCTGAATAAATAAGCATCAATTTTATTGAATCATGAATAATTTAAGACTGGTACAATCATCAGCTTTATTCTCCATGACACATGGGACGGGGAAGGGGGAGAAACGGGGAGGGTGAGAAAGGGGAGGCATGATCTCAAACAGACCATTCACAAATTCCAATCCTAAATGAGAACTGAAAATTAAATAGGGAGAGGAGCAAATGGAAAACATCATAAACGTACACAAAATACTCAATTCCTAGTTTTTCTCTTTAAAAATGGCTAGAAAAAATTCATCAAAATGCAGCACTTTTAATCAAATATTTACATTTCTATGTTACAATGAAAAAATGTACATCTTATAGAACATATTTCATAAACTGTTCCACTGGAAACGACTAGATCAAAACAGCAACCTTCCATTTAATATCAACAAAGAAAGATTTTTTTTGCTTTGTTTTTGTGTTTTTTTTTTTCTTGAAAGAAAATTGCCACATTTAGACAAGATTTCATACACGTAATATCGAAGTTAAGCATCAACAATGAAATATCAGTTTGCTTCTTCCAAAATGTACAAAAAGGCTAACCAACACCCTCCCTCCCCTTCCCCAAATAAACCACATCTCATTTATGGCCTGTATCATTCTTGGCAGTTCTGAAGGAAAGAAAATTGTTTATACTTTCAATTTATAACTCAACATGAATGTTGCATAGAATCTTGCATTTCTTTCTTGTTGATTTTTTATTTTTTTAAACAAGCCAAGTTTGTAAGGAAAAAAAGGCAAAAAAAAAAAAAAAAAAGCATTTTGAAAAAGCTTTAAATGAGAACAAAGTCACTTGAAGAAAGACTTAATCTATGAAAAGTCTTCATAAAAACTAAGACGTGTGCACAACAGGTAACCCTGCTTCCCGAAGTTTCAGAAAAGACACTGAATATTGTGATGCTTAGAATGACTAGCCTACTCAAAATTGCCTCTCACTGTAATCCAAGCTAGCGTCAATAAAAAATAATAGATAACAGAAATTTCCTGAGCTTAAGCACAGGATTAAAAATGAGAAAAATACCCCATTCTCCACAAATAAAACACCATTTTAATCATGTCTATAATCATATAGCACTCAGTTAAAGGTTAACTGAGAAACTTTCTAGGATATTAAGTCTGTTTAAAGCCCTAGCCCTGCAACTGGATTTTTTTACAGGCACATGCTCTATTTGCACGGATTCAGTTGGGGGATTAGGTACCAAAATTCACAGTAGTAGCAGGTAAAGTCAGTGCTGGGAAGCAGAATTGTCAAGACTCCTGGAAAAATTAACCTCTCTCAAACTCATAATCAGCATGCTATGTATTTGATGCCATACAGATTTATCCCATTTTTACAGTACCAAGAACTGGATTAGGAACAGTAACTGGATTGGCTGAGTAACCCTTGCTATTTCATTCAGTGAAATAATGAAATACAGTTCATAATGTTAAAACAGTAACACCACCAAGCTCTTCCCCCCCATCATTAAAATATTAAAATTTTTCTTTTACAATATTTTTCTTTTAAAAAAAAAAAAAAGTCATCAGCACTTGAAAGTTGTAACAGGAGCAGATTCAAGACCAGCTCAGTAAGACAAAGTACAGTTATGTTACAGAAAGTCATGAGGTATAATAAACGATCCTCTCAAGCTCAGTCACTGAAGCATGAACTTGTCTGTTATATTACTTTAAACCCACAAGCTCTTAAAAAAGTGTTTGTAGTAAGTTTTTTCTGTACACTGAAAAACCAGCATATTCCTGTAATTTATTAATGACAGCATTTATTATAGTTGAAAAGCTTCCTTTTTTTTCCCGCTCCTGCATGGATAAAACAGCTCTTCAGTGGTTTATTAGCTGCGATTGATATGAACCTGAAAAGTTATCTCATTTCCCTCCTTTTTTGTCACATTTAAACAAATTCTAGTATCTCATACAAACAATATTCACAGCAACTTATGATATTCCAAGAGATGACTTTAGCCCTGTTTCTTTAAATAAAATCCCATAATATACAGCACTAATTTAATCAAACACAATTAGTACAAAATAAGGCATCGCTTTAAAAGTCAGCACCAAAAGATAGCTGGAAAGGCTCGTACAAATCAATATTGAGGAGCGACGTTTTTGCTGAGGTACAGCTGACGTTGTGGTGATGGTGGTGTAAGCGTTTGCTTCCGTAAAAAGGAAAGTGCAATTCTTTGCGAGGTGTTCTTGTTCCCCAACAGAAGTACAAGCCTTAACACTGATAGTGTAGGTGTGCGTTCAGAGAGGAGGAGAAACAAAACCAGGTTCACAGCTCTGCCAAAACTCAAAAGCATGGCCCAGCTGAACTTAAAAGACGCAGTACCTTCCCTCCTTTTTTCCTAGACCTGAATACTGCAAAAATACTTTTTTTTTTTTTTTGCAGTTAAAAAGAAAAGTTGTGGAAGTAAATGTTGTCACCAGAGTAGCACTGGAACTGTCACAGAGCTGAGTTTTAACTAACCCATTTATGGTTGTGCTGATTGGAACGAAACCTCTGAACAAAACCCGAAGTTTTTTAGAAAACAGCTGTAACATTTCATGGCAAGAATTAAAAACGGCAAGTCCGATTAAATCCCTTTTCAGGGGTGTAGCTCACCTCCGAGTACAGGGCTCGCAGCGCCTGTGCACTGCCGAAGGTCTTGGGAGCTGCAGGACTTCACGGGGCACGGCCCTTTCGCTGACTTCTGCCGAGGAGGGAAACTCGCTCTCCTCAGTGTAAATCAATCGGCTGCAACGCCACTGAAGTCAACCACGGTGACGGGGATGTGAGTGGGAAGAGAATCAGGCCCTGACTAGCAAAGGGCTACCTGATCTTTCACTTGTAGTAGGATTGATTGTTACACAGTGTTTGAAAAAACCTGATTTGTTCAGACTGTATATATATTTTCATATATTCCTATTTATATATATATCTTTATAAACACACAATGAAAGAAAGCCAAGGTCTCAGACTGGCAAGGAGAGCAGCGCTTTTTCTTTTCTTTTTTTTTTTTCTTTTTTTTTTTTTTCCCTTTTTTCTTTTTTTAATATTTATTCAAACTTCCCTGGTTTACAGCTTTGCCTTTATTGAGTATTATTACCAAGGCAAGCGATATTGTTATAGCACCAGAACTATATGAAGCTGAGTTTAATCCGCAAAGCTGATTGGTAAAAGTCCAGCCCTCACCTAAATGTGTTTGGTCAGAAGCAGCATAGGCAACAATTTCCTCTCCCCTCTCCTTCTGGACAGTACATGGCACAAAGCTGTTTGCTTCATAGCTGTGAAGTTCCCCTCCCCGCCCCTTCAACTTTTAGTAATGATGATTATTTTTAACATCTTCAGTATCTTAGGCATGAGAGCTTACAGCAACTAAACAGAAGAAAACAAAGGACTAGTGCAGTTCTCATCATCCTCAAAAGACAAACAATACAAAGGTCGCTTGGGTTGCCTGCACCCAGGTTCAAGACTGACTCCAAGTGTCTTCTTGTTCTTGCAGCTCTAATACTGAGATCCCAGCCCAGCCCAGGAACGTGTTCTTTTCATGAGTCTGTGATCAGGGTTCTTGGCAAATGGGAGAGCGATAACGGGAACAACCTATTTCTATCCGAGGAAGATCACAACGTCGACTCCAGAGACGAGTCGAGGATGTCATCATGATGGCTGTTGCTGTTCGAGTCACTGTCGTAACTCTGCGGACTTGAGTAGTTGGCTGCTTCCTGCAATCTCATTAGCATGTTCATCTGCAAAGGCACAGAAGTTCACGATTATTTGTATTCTAAGGTAGAAAGAGTATCAACTGCATATGAAAGCTACAGTGGCTTGCCAGTGGGTAACAACGTAAAGGAAGAAACAAGCGGGGTAATTAATACTGAGTCTCTGAAGGGAGATATTAACTGTAAATCATATTGCAGCAGCATGCAAGTTAGTCATAAAAAGTATGCTTTTCCAGTAAAGCTGAAAATGAGAGGATTGAAGGGATTAGTCCACAGCTGTACTCAATGGGATTCTGCAAGCATCCTGCCCCTCTCTTCCTCTGACCTACGGAAATACCAACAGATCAGTCAAAAGAGGCAAATCCAAATGTCCTAATATCTAGCTTGATATTTGTTTATGTATATAGGAGCTAGTACCACACATTCCATACTCTCAACTGTCCAGAAAAACGTACACCTCAACAGAACAGCTTCAGGTCACTCAGTCTGCACAGCAGCTTCAAAAACTGTTTCCCGTTGGAAGAAAATGTGAATTTAGCGTTACCTTCAAGCTCAATTTATATATTCTACACAAATACATGCTAACATTTCCTATATGCTTGTGTGGTATTTCTGATTCATAAATTAGACACCAGTCATGGAGACTATTAGTTCATATATTCTTTGAAAAATCACAATTTTCATTTGATGTCAAGAATACAGCTCTAAAAGCCATGTGAAGTAAAGCGACAAGCCTATTTTGTGATTGTGGCAAAACAGGCTAAATGAAATGGTTCCACTGTGTTATTCAAGTCTGTGTAACAAGATCACATATTTAATTCCACAGTGTAGAAATTAAGTTTATTACACACACCCTCAGTCACTCCTCAAAAAATGAATCCTCAAAATATCCTCAACAAATGAATCTGAAAAGCTTCTGCTGCTGTTTCTTGCAAAACTGTACGGGTTTTCTGTGCGAATGCATTCCCCGAGCTGACCTGATGACTTCCCCAGAAACATTGCCTTCTCATTCTAAAACTTTTAAATCACTCCTCACTTGTCCTTTACTTCTTTATTCCTTTTTCTAATCCCCAGAAACAAGGGAAACGAAGCAGTTCTGCCGTTTCAAAAATGAGAGCTTACCAAAGGATCTCCTTCAGCATCACTCACTGGAACTTGTTTGCTGGTCGAGCCTTCCCGTGACATGGAGTAGCCGTCAAAGCCCACGTCTTCAGGCCGCAGCTGTAGCAGAGGAGGCCACTCATGGTGCTGCGGGGTGGCCGCCCAGGGGTAGGTGTCCATCACCCATTTGGCAGGATCCTCCCAGGGCGCTCTCCTCCCATACAACTGGAAAAGCATAAAAACGTGTAAAACATTGCTACTGGTTTACTATTTCATTCAGTGCCTACCTAACCAAAATGAATGTGCCGTGAGCCTTGGATTGCAGAAACACTTGCAAGCAGGGCTGCACAAAAACAAATGAGATTTCCCTCACCCTAATGACATACAAAAGTTGTAGCTGTTTTTAACGGCAACTGATTTGGAAGAGGCTGACCGCCTCCTTTGAGACTGCAGTGCCCTTCTGTTGGCACCAGTTGAAGAAAGGCAGACCTGAAAATAACCTCACTTAATAAAGTAAATCTAAATAAAGTCAATACACAAAAAAGGCCATCAGTGTTGACATCAGGATCGCACCAGCAGCTGCCTTATCTTTTGCTGTCGGCGTGAAACCGCCGTCAGTGGAATGCATAGGAGGAAACGTGAGACCTGTCACCAGGCAATAATGATGGATGTCACAGCAAAAGGTTTTCAAGTCAGGGGAATTTCCTTCCACTCAACCAAGAAAAAGCGCCAGCAGGATTTGCCTCTGTTCATGTTCCTATTTCAAGTGAGCAAGCTCTAGCTCAAAAACTTCTTCTGTTTTGAACAGACTGTGTTACTGAATCCCAATGCATTCCTGTTATATTCGGTTAAATTTGCCTTAATTAGATAACTAATTCCTTTTAATGCCACATGACTTTCGAAAGCACAAATACAACTTCAAGTGACGTTAAAATGTTTACTTCTGCTTAATAAATTTCAGCCTAAACATCCTTCAGCAACTGGAGTTTCTCACTGGCATTTTGTCACTTGAATTCAGAGAACTCTCCCTTTCCTGCACAACGCACAGGGGGAAGAGCAGTGGTCTAACAAAGAAATTCACCAGCGCTGGGATGGATCTGAGACTATCTCACTTTCCTCACTGCTATTTCTTCTTGGGTTTTTTGTAGTTTTATTTTTTACACACACCCATTTTGTTAACCTCCTCATTGCCACACAGCAACAGTTACAGCAAACCTTTGAGCTTTTAAATGCCGTTCTCCACTTTGCCAGAAGTCCCTGGAACATTCTTGCACCGCAGAAGCGAACAACTGCTTCCAGTGCAACCAGATCCCCAAAATGCTGCATCCAACCAGAATGCAAAAGACTGACTTCATCTAGATGCACAGTTAACGAACCCAAATCTGATCTTCCTGCATGGCAGCAGAGTGTTTCTGCAGGTAGCCATGGGGCAAGTGCTGGCAGAATGGCACTCTGACAGAGATTCCTAGGCAATATTACGGAATAACAACGGCTTCCAGTCTAAATGATGTCATGTAGTTCACAGCCTATCCCTTTCTTTGAAAATTTGGCTGTGTTCATTTACACACGCCGAGTAAGTCCTTGATTTGACTAGAGCCTCCCTGTAACGGTTACAAGAAACTTAAAATTTAAGTGAAAAGTAGATGATAGATGTGAATGCAAGCTTTGTCATGGATGGCAGCCAAACGCCATGCATGAATCACAAAGTACTAAACTGCTCTAAATACCAACATCTGCTCTATTCTGAAGCAGAACTGAGCGAGTCCCAGCCCGGAGCAGAGGTGCCCAGCAGATGGTGCTAGGCAATCTCAAACACAGCCTCTTCCACAACCCAAATACTCTTCATCCTTGAGCTGTACTATGTTATTTTCCCAGCACAATGCCTTCAAGCTGTGGTAACCCAGATCTCCTATTTTAATCTTGTTCTCGAATTTACGGCAATACATGTCAGTTGCTAAGTGGAGAGGATTTTATATTTTTCACGTGTCCTTACCTAGAAGGGCCGTGTGGATCCTAGCTCATTTCTCGAAGTTAGCTAATAAATAAATTTCCCATTTCAATATATGAAATCATCACACATCTTCAGCAGATGAGAGCCTGAATGACTAACTCACTATTCCCTTCCACAGCAACCAGTTCTGTCCATCCCTTTCACGCGCACGTTTTCTAAAGAGCAATTAAGGGGGCAAGAATCTAACAGGTTGCTTCACAAAACACCACAGAGGAACAACTGGAGTACGAGTGACAGTGGCAGGAAGCCGTGGGGATTTTGGGTCTTCTTTTTGCTGGTGCTGCATTCTGTATCGACACACCAAGCAGGAAGAACTGGGGTTTTATACAACCCTCTAATTTTCACATCCCTGTTTTGAAGAACAAAAAAACTCAGCTCCAATGGGAGCAATTATTGTAAGGATCCATTTGGCTCACTTGTCTTTGACCCAAAATAGTTTTCTAAATGAGAAACAGACATATAAAAATAGTTCAGTTTAGATCCACAGAGATGAGAGTGAAATCAGCAGTCCACCCTTCCTTTCTGGCAGGTTATTTCATGAGGGATGATGTGTTCTCAGAGGAGCCTTCGTAGGTGTGGGGGACAGAAAATACCCCAAAATAAAACACACATTTAGATTAGCATGTTAATTAGCACAGCTGGCTACTCTTCAAGTACTGAACTCTTATTCTTATCCACAGACTCAACAAAAGAGAAATTCTAGAGTAAATTGAGAAATTATTTAAATGGAAATGAATTAGCGGAATTTGGGGAAATGGGACTGAAGTGGATACAGAATCTACAGCACAAAGTGAGAAACTGAAATCCTTACGCTTGGAACGCAAGCCATTCAAATAACCTAAGGAAAGATGCAGATATCAGGCAAAACAAGCAAGCAAAAAGATGGTTTTATTAATTGTTATTCTTTCTCTTCATTTCTGTTACTAATTTTTCAATGCTTTCCACACCTACTGATCAGCCGATAGAAGAGCTTCAAACCACAGTACAAGGAGCCCAAGCATCACTGTATCAGTTTTCTCCTTTCCGGGAGGAAACAAAGTCACACGCTCTCCTTTCACTTGTTTTAAGTCAAAAAGATTATTGGCTTCCATTACCTTCCTTTACAGGAAGTTTTATGTAAAATGGTTCTCCTGTTCTATTTCTAGCAAAGTTCCTCTGTGTGTGTTGTACTTTAGGACCTATCGTATTCCTCACATCTAAGAGCTTAACACAATCGTCTCAAAGAAAGTGAGGTCTCCAGGCACTGACAAATTTCAAATGGCAAACACAGTTTGCACAAATTCTGAACAAACTTGTTGAAGAATTCATGTATTTCATAGAATTGTATGGAGCCATTAGTAAAAGCTGTTTTCTATGACAGGGTTGTCTCATCTCTCTCTTTGTTAATATCTATAAATCTCTGCTGTATAGATAGCAAATGAAACCCAAGGTGGTTGTGAACTGGACAATGTAAAATCCCCCTTTTTTTTTTTTTTTTTTTTTTAAGTACTTCTTCAAGTATTCAGACTGGTGCATCTTCACGATTTCTCCATTCTCTGCAGAGCACTCCCCTGCAGACGAGAACTGAACCTCTAATATAGAAAGGGTACTGCATAGAAAAGAAACATAACAAGCAAGCATATCAAAACAAAATCCCGAAAGATTGGGATTTTCCAAAAGAAATCTTTCACACTTTTTTTACATATCTTAATGGCAAGGCATCCTGACAAACACTGCAATGGTGAGCCCTAAGCAGTAGCAGAACGGAGAGAAATATTTTTCATAAACATGAAGGAACCATTCTGCAACACAACTGGTTCTCCACGGAGCTCGTACTTGGAGTTATTTCACGTTTCAGAAAGATTTCAGACACAGAGACATATGTGATGGAGAACCTATTACTTGTGTAAGTAAAATTTCACAACTGTTGATTATTCTTACAAACAACAAGCCATGTCTTGCTTATAGTTTGAATTTTTCTAGTCCAAATTTCCCAGCCAACCACTAGACCTTTTTTCCCTGTAAGACTAAAACAGAAGACTCCCATAGACCAAGTAATATTTAAGCTTCCTCTTGAATATACTGAATAGTTTGAGCTTCTCATCTCTCTCACTGAATAATGCTTCCTGTATCTTAATGTATCATTAGGTTACACTGCTCTTTTCTGAACCCTTTCCACTTTATCTTTCTAGTAAGTCTTTTTACATACAGAAGTACTATTCTCTTCCTGCCTCTATCAGATGTAATTCTAGCTTATGCCCTCAAAATGGCATTTGTCCTCTTACCGAAACACAAGCTCCCAATGCATTGCCGTAATTTCCTAGTCTCCATCTACCTTTTTCAATCTTCCAGACTGTCACTGTGATCCACCTTTTTACTTCTGTATGTGTGATCTCATGTTTAGCTTTCATGTATGCAATGCCCAGAATTTACTGGTATTTGACTATACTGTCTCCAAACCTGTCTTTTAAATATTGTGCCGCCACGCTTATCCCGTGAACAGAGGACTGAAGAATAAAAAAAGGTCATTTTTTCCATAGTTGCATGGCAAGTCAATAGCAATCCTCTGTTGAACCCTCCTCCTGATTCCAACATGCTTTATTGTCATAGAGACGCTAAGAACTGTGTGGTAATGCTTCAAACTATCCAAATTGCTAGAGTATGAATCAGTTACTAAGTACAGGCAATCAATGATTATTTCACTATGGCCTCTGAAAGAATTATGAAGGAATCTAGTAAAAAATCTATCCTGTAGACTGAGAAGTAATCAAAATGTCACTGATACCGATCCTGTCACTCATTAATATGTTTCTCTCCATACACAGCTTCGTTCCTCCTCTGTTGAAAGATTTGATTTACAAAGGAAAATCCTGCATAACTAAGTTAACGACTGCAAACACGTTTTTCAGATGCACAGTAGAATTTTTAAGGTGTGCTTCTGGAAGAGATTATTGAAAGATACTTGGGTGTCTAACTCCCCCCACTGAAAATACCAGAAGTTTGGCATCTAAACACCTTTAAAAAAAATCTAATCTGGACTTTCAGTGCTCCCACTCCGTATTTCAAAATCGTTTGAAGAGAATAATTCTGCCTGAAATTAATGACAATTTAGGCTACCTTTTCACAGATACGAGGTATTCAGTGTGCAAAGTTGTATTTACAGAAAATGTTGCCATTATTCAGTTTTGCCCGATGCCATTCAAGACCTATGACTTTTCACTTTTGCCTGCTCACCTGTAGCCCTTCTCTAACTGCCTCCAGAAGATACGGGATGATGGAGTAGTTCCACAAGTCAGTAAACCAAACTCTAGAACCATCTACATCTATCGGACAGGAGAGGAAGAGCCGTGGACCTGGAAAGGGAAATTCAGGTATTACACTCAAATCATGATTGTGATACGCCTCAAAATAGGATCAAACAACAACTTCCAATTCTCTGGAGAAAGAAGCCAAGGATGAGAGAACCTAAGTAGCGACCTGGTGAATTGCTCTTCCGGAGAGCTCAAAAATCCTCTGAATCAACTTGAAAAACTACAGCCTTCAAGGTGAAAAGAATTAACCAGATTTCGTAACACAGTTTGTACCCAGGACTTAGAAAGAAGTCCTTTTTTCTTAGAAAAAGTAAAAAAAAAAAAAAAAAAAGTTTAGAAACTTCTTGTACAGTTTGCCTCAGAGTACACTGCCATCTAAAACTAGGGTTTTAAAGAAACCTTTTTTACCTGATATAGCACAAAGAAACGTACAAGGATGCACCTGATATACAAGGAAATAAAATACATACGTTTACATATGCCTGGGCATATGGGCAGAGCACTTACCAATAGTAACATCAGAGGAGCTGTGGGCCTCCAAGAATTTGTTCAGATGTTGCCAGACCTTGGGAATCCAATCAATAATTTTAACCAGCTCTGCATTTCTCATCCTGCCGCTGATCTCTGTTTCAATTAGTTTTCTTCTCAAGAAACGGCCAAGGAAGCCTTTGACTGGCTCAGTGTGGTTAGCACACAGCACCCATCTATGGCAGAAGAGCAGAAATGTCCATTATTTCTCTTTCATACTACTGAACATAGCTATTCTGAGCTAAATTTCTTTTATTATTTCTAGATGATTATCATGGGATATCCCAGTCACATATGTTTCTTAGCAAAAATTATTTTGGAATGATGAGTTCACTAGATGAAACAATTTGTATTGTGCATTGTTTCAGCTTATTTCTCATTCAGTATCTGCTTTGCCTATTATCTTATTTAAAATTTGTTAGAGGATCAAATATCTGAACAACCCCCTGAAAAAGAAAAGTTTTATGAACCGCAGTTACTTTAATAACAGCATCATAACAAAGCTGCACATGTTAGGGCAGCAACTAGTAGCGAATGGTATTTTTCTCTCAGTTTGCTATTTCAGCTGATAAGAACAATTTCAGATGACTCAGTAGCCATTACTCCTTTGCCAGCCCACAAACATAAATAAGAAACATGAATAAACAGTACCTGAAATTATGGTGAAGCTGAAGATTAGGTGTTGAGGAGGTGGCTTGGTTCATTGTGCCAATAATATACGGACTATTAAAAAAAAAAAAAAAAAAAATCAAGCAAATCATACTTGTGAATTTTGAAAAACAACTTTTTAGTAAGATCTTAACATTAAAAAAGGTTATTCAAACCTCTTTTGTCAAAGAAGGTTTTTGTAGTTACTTATAACCAAATTCTCTACTGAGAATCTGACTTCTGAGAACATCAAATTCTGAAAGCAAAACAGAAATCTCAAAGCAGGAACTTTCACGAAAAATGGGGTTTTAGTATTGAAGGTCTACTGCATGAAGTGAATGCAGATTACCCAAACCCTCTACTACTACTTTATTACTGATTTCAGAGGAATTGATCGTTTTACGAAGACAAAAGCCTCTGAAGCGCTGTCCATAATACGGACGGCCTGGCCATCTCAGTCCACTTTACCAAAGCAATCTAGAGTTTGGTTTTGTGATCACATTTTGCGATGGCGGTGGCCTGACTGCAGTATTGAAATTTGGAATGTGTTCTGATATTATTTCTTTACCATTTGTGGTACTTGCAGTTTAGAAGTCCATTAAAGATCTCTCCTAGGGAGCTAACATGATGCAAATTATCCAAAATGATTACAAGAGGCATATCCACAGCGTTATTTTCACTGTTACACTGGTCTGCGAGGTTGGACAGGTATTGGCGGAGTTCCTGCAAAGCATATATATCAAGAAAAGAAAAAGAAAGGGGGGGGAGGGGAAGAGATTCTTCATCATATTCCTTGAAAATCCAGTTAAGATAAGTAAGCTACTGGCTTTGTCATGAAATCTAAAGCAAAAGAACCTGCCATCTTACAAATGCATACATTTTCCATGAGAAAACAGAAGAATATGGGTTTCTTTCTCTTTTGTAGGTTACGCTGAAGATTCAAAGACTACATCAGAAATCCTGTGTGAGATAAGGGCCGAAAGAGGGGTAAGATGTTCTTGTTTGGTTTGTGTTTTTTCATTCATGCTGTCCTAATCTGACACTCAGAGGTCTGAAATGTTTTATTTTATTTTATTTTCTTTTCAGGAACTTGTTCAACTCTCCATACACCAAAACAAACTTTGCGTCCCAGCTAGGTTTGTTGTATCTTCTTGCAACTGCGTGTCTATCGAAATACAGCTGATAAAATTAATCTGGAATAAAGATTCGGAGAGGCCAAATTCTGATGCCTTCAGTAACGCTGTGAAAGAAGGATGGGCTTGCGGGGCTGCTGCTGGGTGACTGGGTGTGGCTGAAATGATCTCAGCAGCTTTAAAGCATTTATTCCATAGCACGTCTCAAATTATACCAGTGGCCTACAACCACAATTTCAACCACCCCTTTCCTCCAGAGGAAAATGTGCCTAAGGGCATCAAATATACAGCTTTTTTTTTTTTTTCTTTAATCTAGACGTTCACTGGAGGTATATTCAGCAAAACCAGCAGCATATAAAAAAGCAGAGACATGCCTTACCGGCGCAGGAATGTGTCTGGACAACAGTCACTCCAAAGCCAGCATATGCAGATTACAACTGCTGATACTTGCAGCTGCAGAAACTCTTGACAGCCTAGAGATGCACTTGAGGGTTTTTTTGGAAAAATGCCCACATGCAATAGGGATTGCTTAAGTTGCTGGGAATTTTATGCAGGTGTTTAACTTCCTCAGCAATTCTCAGGCTCCTAACCACTTGAAAATCATGACACCTTTAGGTGTTTAAATATACACCTGGAAGCCTGCTATTTCAGGGCCAGATTCAGGTGAATCTGCAGTTCTGAAAATCTTAAATATTATTCCCTTCAGGATTAACATAACGCTTTAAAAAGAAAGGTAAGTTTAAAATCAGCTTTTGATGGATTAATAAAGGAGGAGTCTCTCATTTTTGATATATGGTAGCATTAATTGTGCAAGGATGATTTCTGTTTCCTCACCTTACTGGATTTATGGTCCACGTTGAAGGTTGCAATAATGCCATCGGCCAACTCCCTGCCCTCTCTAAGGACCATATACTCAGACAGGCGGTTTGCCAGGTATGTTTTACCAGTGCCACTGGGGCCAGATAAGATAATCCGTCTATGTTCCATCAGAAGAGAGACATAACGCTGCAGGATAGGCTTTGGGATCAGTGATTCAAACACCAGACCGTCCAAACTGTTCTCGCAGACACCTGCAACAGGAAAAGATTCCTCGTTTAGAGGGGTTCCCAATTTTTTTCCAAATTACCTGCATTTTTTAAATTTTTTTTTTTTTTTTACTAAGTAGTTCTAATGCTGCAAAGCAATCCCGTTAGTGGTTTGAACAAATCAAGATTAGTTGAAATGACTAGATAATCAAACCGGAGAACTGAAAAATGTGATTTTGTGAATCTACCTGGGCCCAGTAATAGTAGGAAAAAGCCCCAAAATAACACTTAGAAACAACAGATTTAGATGTGACCTGACTAAGCTGTTTCTCACTTCAGAGAGAAATCCCTTCCCCACTCTGGTACCTCTCGTGGTCGAGAGGAGCACATATAAAGCTGGTAAAACAAGTGCAGAAGTGACCTATGGGCTTAGCCTGGATCCTCCTTCAGCTCTGCCAGTCACTCGGCTGCATCCTACAGCGTCTAAGGCCCTATGAAAGTTGCCATACAAATAATTCCAGGCCACAAACCATCCATTTTGCAGTATTTCGCCATGTACGGTACGCATTCATCCAGAATTTACCTGTTTACTTTTGAATCACTAGACAAAAAAAACCCCAGCTATCATCAACTCCCCCTACTTTCCCAAACGCTTGTAATTAAACTCCTTCTCTGTATGCCGATAGTTATCTCTTCTAACATAAAACTCCTACTGATAAGCATTTACGCAATGTCAGCAGTCACTTTAGGCAGAATTGGCTCAGGGAAAATACACAGTGCTTCAAAATAAACAGCAGAAAGGGAAGCTGGCAGATCACACACAGAAATGTTTGCACCTCAATTGTTATTTGGAATATTAAATATTTATATAGGCAGCTTTATAGCTCAAAGGTATATGTAAGTAATTTTCCATAAATTGATTAAATAGATTTCTGTTTTATTGAAAACTGTTACCACATATGAACCTTCAAAGTACAAGTCAAGCCAATGCAAGTTAAATATAAAATCATATTGCAGCTTTACAGATATGGCTAGACCTTAAGCAGTATTTCAGCTGGGATTTACAATTGGACAATGTGTTCTAAGTAAGCAGAATACCCTGGGTTCACACCAAGCCTCAGAAAATCGAGATATTTCATGGCTTATTTTGTCTTCCCGCCCGCTAATTTGCTACCCAAGGTAATTGATTTTTTACACCAATATTCAAAAATCAAACTACTTTCAGTCAAATGCCACAGTCAAATTTCAAAGTTGAGCTGCAGAGTGTTTGGCAATGCTCTCAAATACTCTACCGTCTGTATGCAGATCTACGCTCGAGATTTCACTGGTATAACTTCGAGCGAACTGATGTAACCTTCAAAATACAGCGGTTGAGGATTTTTTCCCTCAAATCTAGTTTCATAGTATAGTTTTCATATAAAAATGGTTCCCTGAGAAACCAAATGAGAAACCATGCGAGAACCATGAATGCTTTTCAGTTCTTATCAGTATGATATAATGAAATTGATGAGAATTCTGAAAACCATACATTTTGAAAAAATCCAGATTTTAAGGTGTCCCGTGAATTCTGGGATCCCTCCTTACTGCTGCCTAAGGAGGGACTCTTCAGCGAGACCAATCAAGCAAGTTAAATCAAGAATTTTTTTTATTCTGCATGAAGGAAATACCAACTATAGCTGTTACAAAGAGGTGATGAAATTCTGAGGCTTTTTTCATTTGGAAGGTACTTTGCTGCTCAAACAACTCCACTACGTCCCTTGCGGTACGAGGTCTTCTCCAGGACAACTCCAGACATCAGTTCAAGGTATGTGGAGAAGACGGCTGTGTGTGTAACTATTCCTACTGTTAAAGATTGAAAATTTGCTGAATTTATAGACTTAGCATACTGTAAGTGCTGTCTTTATCAAATGAAAACAGAAGGCCCAGTACCTAAAAGGCAGGGATGGGAAAAAGAAACACAATAAAAAGTTTCTACTCCTCTGAGTTTCTTGACACAGCAAGCTGTGATAAAACTGTAATTAGTGAGAACTACAACAGACAGGTCAAGCGCAACTACCTTTGATGGTAACTGAAATAGTGTTGTTTTCTCCAACTAGATAGCCACAGGGCAACAGCTCAGGTGTCTCTGCACTATTAGTGCGTTTGATTTCTCCAATGCTGTAGCCCAGAACACTGTCTGAATTCAGTCCCAACTGGCTCACAGGATCCACGTGAATGATATACTCCTAGGGTGAAAAAGGGACACGAAAAGTTAGGCAGCACTGAAATCTCTGTGACTTTGTTCTATGCCATAATAGTAATAATCACAGCAAGTTAAATATTGGTTGGTACCATCGAAATCTAATAGGAGGGTTCAAGCACACAGCAAATTGTACTCACTCACCTTAAACAACCGTCTTACAACCCCATCCAGAACATCCCATTTGGTCTTGCCACTGACTCCGATGCAGCCTATGAGGAAGGTGCGAGGTCTCGAATCCTAATGCACAGAAATGTGAATTTAAGTTAATAAATAAATCCTAACTGTATCAGACAAGTCTGTTTAACATAATTAAAATGCTGGCGCTTTTTTTTTCCTTTTTTTTTTTTTTTTTTTTTTTTTTTTTTAAAATTATGGTGCATCTTTACCACTCTATATGGTGAATTCTGGACGCTATATGAAATCCTTCTTTTCTGCTAAACATTTTCTACAGTGTTGGAGTCACAAATCTAAAGGATACTCCAGTTGTACTGATGTTAAGTAAAAGGTATTTATTAATCAATCCATGAACAATTAAAAAAACCTCTGAAAGGATTACAGCTTAGCAAAAGACAGAAGGACACGTAGGAAAATTCTAGGCAGAAAACTTCACGCATGTTCATTTTTCCATGACTTCACAATGAAATATGTTGCACTTGCAAGGTTTATCCTATTTACTTCTAGAAATGCTGCCATGGACATAGAAATCTAAATATATATATAGAAATTATACATGGTTATATGTATATATAGTTATATATAGAGAGAGTTTTATATATACATGTATATATAACAATTTGTGTTTTATGTTTGGTATATCACAGCACTTTAGTTGATAATTTTGTTTCTGATTTCTAAGGCAGATAAAAAAATAGAACCCACCTCATTTTTCTATTCTTCTATAGCTGTGCTCATTGTGAAACATTCATTGAAGAAAAACTAATTCCTATCATAAGACTTCAAGTTCAACTAAAATGTAAGGAATCATTTCCATGCGGTAACTTTACTGACTGTGAGCACAGTGGAGTCCAATAGAATTAGCAATATAGTTTTACTGTTAATTTGCATATCCAGGGTTGTAATTTATTAATGCAAAATTGGTATTTAATGGAAAGATATGCTGAGTCAATTTTATTTCCGATTATTCAAATTTTTGTCCCCCCCTTACAAGAGACATCAAATTATTTCTTAAATACACTTTTACAGGTACTCATAATGTGAGATAGCAAAGTCAGTGCTTGGTAAAGATTGTGTAGTACGTTCATGCATGCATTACACACATGAGGTGGGTTGAAGTTTTACAATATCCGAAATTTATTTGTGTATTTAGGATTCTTTCAATTACTTAAGAATGAAGAAAATCTGAAAGATGTCATTCAGAATGGGAAACCTGTACCAGAGAGGACAATTTGAACTAGAAGGATAAGATCTCCCACTTTGGATCCATTAAGTTCTTGCGGAATGCTTATAGCATTTCGGTGCACCTTCTATCTACACATTGGATCGTTTCCATTATTAGTTAAAATTTTATTGAAGTTTAACAGAAAGGTCCAAGAGCTTTGTGCAGCTTTTAACATATCAGTCTTAAACAGATGCTATCCCAAGGTGCACACTAGTCTGCTAACCTGCTTGACGCTGAAAGAGTGGTCTGGTTTTCAGAGATACTACTGAAAGGCTTAAATGGTAACATTATCACCTATACCGCTGACACATGGTCTAGTCTAGCAATCCTGTGTTACCGACATGTTCACGGCCAATGCTGGTGGCAGCAACAAGAAACTGTACAATAAAAAGCTATTGCAGGTGAGTCCATGAGACAACCTGAACTGGTGACGTTGGCTCTCAGCAGTTCCAAGGAAGTGGGGGCTTAGTGCCTTGGCTCTCACTAGTGATACACCAATGAACTATTTTGCAGAGAAAACTTTAAAAAATCTTTTGCAAATAAAAGCCTCCAAAACAAATTGCATTTGAGTTCTCTGCCTCTTTCCAAAGTCACTTATATTTCAAAGCTGGGGATGAAACACAACTCACCTCCTTCCATTTCATCTCATCCTGAAAGTTGACAACTATTTTGACGTGCCTGCCTCCTTCTTTCCGGGCAGAGCTATCTCCACTGTCATCTAACAGCATGTCTGCGAACAGAAACCATCAACAGCTTCACAGCTGTATCTTAATAACACCGAAGACTATTCTGGTTTACGCCAACACGTCTGTTGTAGTCAAACGCAACACATCTGGGCTTCATGTGCCCAGAGGTAAAACGTAAGAACCAGGTTTACTGACTTCCCTACCAAATATCAGTATCACTCTTAAAAAGTGAAGGTAGTTGAAAATTATTAGTCAGTTACTCTGTATTTTCCTTCCTAAGATATATCCCCTGGCAAATGTACACCATTAAATGGCTTTAAACATGACTCTTCGCAGCTGAGGTCATAATTGGACAACTCCGATCTAGGGTGTAGCAGACCTATGACGACATTTTAAAAGAAGGTTTTATGCCAGCTCCTGACATATTTCCACACCTCAACTGTTAATAATTTTCATGCTTTCATTTTTCCATGGCTAACCAAACCAAATCTTCCAAGTGCAGGATAAAACCTGCCCACCGCCCTTCTCATTAAACTCACCGAGACTGGTTGACTCCGTGAGGTTCAAACTGTGTTGAGAGAGACCCACTGAATGTCTTGGAGAGGATGAAATGGAAACCTGAGACTGAGCCCTGCTACAGCTGCCGTGGTTTTCAGATTTCAGCCGATCATTTTCTGCTTTTAATTTTTCAATCTCACTCTTGAAAAGACAAGTCAGGAGTTAGAAGGCACAGTGAAAACGTACACTTAAAAGAGAGCAACATGAGTAACTTAAGAATAAACACTAGTTTAGCAGAAATGACATTTTCATAATATTTTAATAAAGTAATGATTTTAATTGTTACGACATCCCTTCCATGAAACTTTTCAAAGTATCCTAGAAAACATAAACATGTGGGAATTCACTAAACACTGAAATGCAGCTACTTGAAGGCAGAGAGCCTGGGAACATTTTAAGAGGTTGCTGACAGTCAACAAAATGATCTCGCCATAGGTTTCTAGGGTTGAAACAGTTACAGCTGCAGAGTTGAAGGCAGCAGAATTCATGTGTGCACGCTGACTTTTAATGAAAGTACAAGGTTTAACACTGGCACAAAGCTAAACATAACTTTCAGTAAGCATTCAAAAACTTCAAATTTACCTTCTTTCAGATCTTTACTGTGTGGCAGGTTGGCCAACCTTTAACACATCAAAATAGACTGTATTATTTGGGGTGGTTATTTCTTACCTGCATTCTGTTCATCGCCTCCCGAAGCTGGTCAAGCTGATGAGCGGAGCTAAGGGCTTCTAGACGAATATCAGTCAACTTCATCTCCTTGTCTCTTAGCTCATTTCGTAACTGCATGACCGTTTCAGCTTCACTGTCAGTGCATTCAGAAATACTGGGGAAGATTGAAAAATAGACATTGAACGAGACCATTTGTTACTTTTCAGGTAGTGCTATTCCATCATTTATTAGTAAGGGAGAAAAAAACCCTTTTATTCTGCAGAAAGCAGGCAACAGTTTTGGCTTATTGGATTAGTGATACCATAAATCAGATATCAAATAGGTCATGGAAACATCAGAAACTAGTGAAGTAAGTATGTCTGAGGGTTGTTTTTCTTTAATCAGCATCTGAAACAGAGTTCTGGAAGTCACCTACTATTGGATAGTCTTCATTTTTTTCATGGTAGTTGCCATAAAGGAAAACTTCTAAAGCCAAAATCTAAATAAATTAAGGAGGTGCAGGCAGTAACAGCAGTTCGTTGGAGATTGATGAGTTTACAGACAGATTTAAAGCTCACCAGGTGTGCACAGCTGGGTTTCCCTGAACTGTTCTGGAGGGCTTTAGAAGTCTACACCTATTGAAGCGTGATAAATTCCTGCTCGCTTTAAAGCACTCATGCTTGAAAAATTTTTGGTGGCGTTTTTCTTCCCTCCTCCCACAAAAAAAGATTCTGGGTGAGTAACGTTTCAGCACATCCGTAAATGTATCTATATAAAGATCAACTACACAGCTGCATGCTTTGAGAGAAATTTCATTTAAAATGTTTCTCCCTAAATCAGGTTAATGAGAGATGTTTTCCCCACCAAAAAGCCAATAAGCCAAAACACACAAGTTTTACTTGTGCTCTAGCCTTCCCTCAGTTTGCATATTTACTCTTTTCTCATGTTTAGCCTTTTGGCTTTCATGTCAAGATGAGACATGTGCACATAGCATTTTGACTGACGATAGACGGGATCATCATTTGACAATTTTCTGGCCTTAGATTTCTAAAGCACGATTTGCTGTAGTCACCAAAAACTCACTGAGTTAGGCTCAAGAGACTGGAGAAGCTTTAAAAAAAATTCATGGGGGATTATCTTCTCCTACTAACATTTCATCGTTATGATACGGCTGGAAACTATTGCTATTGTTTTCACCTCTTCATGTGAAAACAAGTGATGGGCAAAACTTCAAGTTTGGGTACTTACTCAAATGCATTTGATGTGAAATCAGGCTGGAAGCTTTGCATGACATCTACAAGGTCGTACGGCTGCCTGGTAATTCTGTGTTTCACAATACTGCCTCTTACAACTTTCTGTATTTATTTATCCTACTCAAGTGACAAAGCTACTGATAGAATTAACAGAAAATCTGTTTTACAAAGTTTTCCAAGCACATTCCAAAATGTGAGTTTAGACTCAAAACAGTGCAGTAACGCAATTATTTAATTTTATTTCACAGGTGGCCAGAATGAAGCATCAAGACTGCCTGTGACCTTCCCATGAACACAAAATGAGTTAAGCAGCAGAGCAGAAGTCCTGACTTTGAAGTCCACATCTCATACACAAGCAGAAGGGTATGGTTTGGTCCTATAGATGAGCCTATACAATAGCTTGCTACTACCCAAAGGACACACTTGTTTCTCACTCCTTTTCCCCAGCCTGCTCCCGGCTGGGCTGCTGTCTTGCCCCCATGCTTATGCCAGCTCTGGCGCTCATCAGAGTCTGATCAGACCCCCGAGCTGAGCCAACCCAGCAACCTGGGGAAAAAAACTGTTCGTGTTTCTGTCAAATTATTTTTCACACAATTTAGCATGTTGCATCGGCTCAGTGGGGTTGTCTGAGAAGTAGCAGAGCCTGTGCAAGGGAAGGACCAGGCACAGGTGGCTGGGGAGATACAGAAGAAACGAGGAGTGGATCATCTCCATTCATCAGGCACAAGCCGTTAGATGAGTTCAGCTGTATCACTAAACCACGCTGTTTGATTTCCAGTAAATCCTTACCTTTATCTGAATTTGTCAACTTAATTGGGAACCCATCATTGCAGATTAGTACAATATGTGCTGTCTTTAGCCAACAGAGAAAACAAAACCCCAGACTTTGCCTGGCTTGTTTCATTAACAGCAAGAGATCCAATTAATTCTGCACTCCAAGGTCACCCTCATTATAAATACTGTTCACGCTCAATATGTTCTGCTGAGAGAGAACCCCAATGAAATATTAAATTATAATACAGTAATGATGCAATGATTTTGTCTTCCTGGACACTAATGCAAAGGTACTGGGTTGGGAGACAGCTTACGTATCTTCCTTGAATATGTAAATTCAACTTTTGTGTCCTCTGCCTGTAATCTCCTTCGACTACAGAACATTGAAAATAGGCAGTAGTTGAAAGTGTGATCTTTGCTCATTCTTTTGCCAGTATGACAGGGTTAAGGATTTTACCCAAAACACAGCCCCGCTCTGGGATATAACGTAAGTGATGCTTGGGAGTAGCACTGATCAGTGGCAACAGACCAGCCCTGATCTACAGGACAACCCTGTCTGGCCCACTGTGTCTTCTGCTGTGGCCTCATGGTGAACAGCTGGTTTTAGCAGTGCATGTAACTGAACAGCTCTCAGACTCTTGTAGTGCTCATACAGATGTGCAGATTCTTAGACAGAGGAACCAAAGGGGACAGGACAGTGCAGGGTACATTTTGCCTCTGTTTGTTTCTGTAAAGTAGCCTAGAGATGTTCTGTAAAACTAGCATGGAAAACATTGGATCTCTCCAAGGTGTGATATTTCTCCTTTCCTCTACCAATGCAGCAAGATGCTTTCCACTCCATTTTATATTTAAAAATTTGAAGAAATCACTTACAGAGAATTGGAATGGGAAGCTCTCAGCAATGGTGTTGAAACAGTGGAGTTATGGTGTGGTAGCTTTGGTGAAGAAGGTAATGAAGAATCGGTCATCTCCTCAATATCTGAGTGAGAAGATGCTGACTTGGGAGATTTCTTTTTACCAAAAGCTTGCTTGAAGGAGCTGCGTAACTGAAAAAACAAGACCACAACAGTAGGCACATCATTAAGAATGAAACCAGGCAAAAAAAGCCACAGAGTAAAAACTCTAACATGCAAATACTCCAAATGATCCAGCCATACTCACATATATTTTAATATGGGTAAAAAAGAATAAAAAAGCTTTTTTTCCTTAGCTATTTTATGAGATTAATAAGGTCAATAGGACTGGGTATCAATGCTTCCTATTTTTAAGATAACTTTTATAGCAAATTCTGTTCAGTGCAACAAGCTTTGCAGCGATGTCGTAACAACTTGCAGCTCTAATGTAACGTGGCTCACACAAGGTTAATGATGCTGAAATGGTTAGTGATGTAAATGGATGGGTTAGCTTTGTATCTCATAGTTTAAAGTAGGTCTTCCTTACCTCATTGACCTGCCGGAAGAAGCGCAAGCGAAAGGAAGTGGGGGAAGGAAAAAAGACATGTTTTAACAGATAAAGCCAGTGATAAGGAAAGCTTTGGATTTCTAAGACAAACGTGACCAATAATCAACAAAGACCAACAGTTACTTTAAAACTGGAACCCTGTATTTTCCAAAACCAGGTGTTTCAAACAACATACGGCCATTTTTTGCATTACTTGAGGGAGACACCAGAAACAAATCTCTTAACTATTTAAATTATATTTTCTCCTTAGCTCAGACAGAATGTTTTGGCTAACAGCCAAGCTAATGTTGTGTTCTTCCTTGCAGGAACAGGTATTTCACCACGCGAAAAGACTGAATCGTCTCTACCTACCTGCAACCAAAATAACCTTTTTTAATGTCACTGCCATTTTCCAAACAACAAGAAGAATGAATATTCATATGATTAAACTGATGTTATCCTGAAGTTACAGTTCAACAGTTAGTGTTCAAGAAGCATTTGGACAACGCTCTTAGATATACGGTTTAATTTTAGGTTGCCCTGTGTGGAGTCAGGGTTTGCACTTGGTGATCCTCATGGGTCCCTTCCAACTCAGGATACTCTATGAACACCGTTTAACACTATCGTAAATTACACGTTGTAAACAGGCTGGCTTAATATGAGCTGAAAGTTATTTTTAAACTAGGAAAAGACTCCTACAGTGAGAAATGTTGAAAATCTGGTGTTTCAGCTCTGAATGGACAGCTGCATTGTTTCTATATATAACAAAAAGATCTTGGCTGAGAACTTTCTCAGTATTTGTTGGAATAAACGACGTGAGAATCAGACTCAACTTATATATTTTTCTCAGTAAATTACTGATTTAATTTCCAATTTTCATGTTACAACAGTGATGTACTCATTTTTAATAACAACATAAAATTCTGTCCTGTTTCTTCTACTTCATGAAAACTTTATTTATTTCTCTTTATAATAAGGAGATGTTTCCTTAACCTTCTTCAAAAATAGTCATCTGATGAATGAGAAGTGTAGGCTGATGTAGGATGATATCTACTAGGTTACAACAACAAAGAATAGAAGCTAAAGCAAAAATTTAAAAAGTGTTTATCTTAACTAAGGCTTAATGATTACAAAAGGTTTGTGTCACAAATTACGAGTCACTAGCAATTTAAAAGTTACAGCAGTTTACTTTGTCTATTACTAACATATAACCCAGCACAAGAAGGATTTGGAGATGACATTGTTTCCATTCAACCAAATTATTTAAGGGGCAGAGTGGAAATACTGCTGTTATGAAGGAGCTGGCACAGTATCAAAATGAAACCACCGGGATAAGAGAGAAATAAAACCAAGAACCTGCTCAGGAAGCTGTTTCTTACAGTGCAGGAGTTTCATAAACATTTCTGAAAGGCTATTGTGCAAATACAAATCAAGCTTTTACCAGCTCAAACCACATTTTGTATCTATAGAGATTTATCTGTACACCCAAAAGGTGTACAGGGAGATTTAAATTCAATTTAATAAATTTAATTTAAATCCAGGGAGATTTAAATTCAGTGGGAAGGAAGGGGTGGATTGCTTTACTGGCTACAATAAAGGATCTAGGGACTTTAGTCCACACTACAATCAGACTAGGTCACTAAGGCAGTTATGGTCTAATTGAAAATGGAGTTTAATATAATGTACCTTTCCTCCAGTACAGGGTACCTTGTACACAGTACATGATGAGCAAAAAAGGAAGAATGGGAAATGACAGGTAAGTATTGCAAAATCTTGCAAAATAAATATCCACCACAGTAAATTTTTTAAAAATTGGTCTTTTTTTGTTGTAGAACTCCATGGTAATGTTCAAAACAGAGTTCTTAAAGTGTTTAACATGTTCACTTAAAAGAAAGCCCTAAGAGCCAAAAAGGAAAAAAAAAAAAGTCAGAATGATCTCTCATTGTGGATTTGTTTTACTTTAATGACAGACATCGAGTATTCCCTAAGGGGTTGGACATCATATTACTTTTAGCCAGAATTGATCTTTGACAACTATTTCTAATTTAAGACTGGCCTTTTGGCTGTTAAGCTAAAATTCAATCCTAGGCAGAGTCAACACAAGCATATACATCACTTACGACTCAATTAAGCCTTCAAAAGAGAGTTTACACAGGATTTAAACAGTGCACAGTCCTTGTGCTGACCTGTTGCATGAGGGGAGGAAGGAGGAGCCGAGCGGCTAGATTTCACCATGCGTGTTCTGACAATTTTATATAAACCTCACGCAATCTGTTAAAATACACTCACCCAGTTCTTCCTCTTCTTTTTCTTTGAATCACTCTCTATGTTGCTTCCCACACTGGAGTGACTGGTAGCACTGTTAATACTGGAGACGCTATCCGAAGAGTGCTGCCTTCGGATCCGCAGGTCTGTGGGTTGAGCAGCTCCAGGTCCTGAATATGAACGGAGGCGGTGTCAAAATTATGTAAGAAATTTGATGTAAGAGTAAATTACTGGGATAAGTAAGAGCAGTAAGATAAGACAGGACTGCATTCAGACTCTATATTGGCGATTACTGAAAACACCAAAGAAAATAAAGCCAAATGCCTGACAGCTCTGAAATGGGGATCTCTGCTCCTTGCTGCTTCACATCAGTGTCTAGATGGGTGAATTACTAAATGCTTATAGTAAATTCAGTGAGCTCACATTGAAGGTGGAAAAGCTTTGTTAAAATGCCTTCTCATGTGCCTAACACATCCATTTACTTCTGTAGAATTGCCCGCACTATTTACACAACCCATTTCAAATCCCCACGATACCAAAACAAATAACTAGAGCACGGTCATGAGACAAAGCTGATCTCTGATGGTTACATCAGATATTACCAAGAGGTCTAAAGTCCCACGAGCACCGCACAGTTGCTAAATGTAGTGCTTGCTTCTCACCTTTGCAGTTGAGCTCAGGTGTGTTGATGACTCCATTGATGGCAGCCTGGGCAGCAGCATTTTGCTTCTTCAGTAGTTCAATAGTCTTCCTTAACTCGTTCAGTTCTGAGTCCTTGAATAAGAAAAAAAAACAGTGATACACTGGAAAATGCAGATGGTATCTAACTGCTCCACATTTCAATCTGAGCATTGGCAGTTGATAGAGAAGTTATGGAATATATATGTACAAGGAGACGAAAATGAGGTTTGGTATACCTGGGAAAGCACACCCTCAGTAGGCTGCAAAATAGCTTGGTTGTTATGATACAAAAAAATGTACATGCTCTGTAATACAGAAATAATGGATATTCAAGTATACTGTCTAAAAACCCAATGTTGCCTGTCTTGCAAGGATTTTTCTTGGTGTTTCTTTTGAACATGCACATGTGTGGATGCATTGGGAAGAAATTTATTACAAAAATATGCACTACTGAAGACTTGTGTCCAAAGCAACAATTTATAGGAATAACCTGATCAGTTGTCACAACATCCCAGTGAGGAAAACAAGTATTTTATACAAAATTTTTATGTTTTACTCCATCACCACAATTGAGGAAACTAAAGTGAACGGTGTATGTGATTCCCCCCCTCAACAACTACAGAAGGAGCACGAGCAACAAGTGCTGGAAACAGAAGTTAAGGCTTCCCCAAATACTTTTCAAGCTTGCCTTTTGTTCCGCTGTCATTGTCAGGCTCTGCAGTCTGATCGTCATGTTCCCCAGGCTCTGCTCAAATGCTGCCACCAGGTGAGCCTGGAAGTTAAACCATATAGAAGTAGTTTGTTCTCTCCCCCCCCAAAACAAGAACGCTCCTGCAGGCATTTAAATGGACCACCTCCTGCATTGCATTGTTTGTTGTGTAAATGATACGGAGAAAGTAACACTGATTAGAAAAGGTCAAACGAGTAGAGCATATGTTGTGAAAATGTTTGCAAACAAATTACCAGGAACAATTTAATTGTGGAAAATAGAAATGCCAAAGGTAACAGACCAATTTCAGAATCTTAGAAAACGAGAGCCCTTTCACGTACAACTACTACTAGCAGCACACTATGAAATGATGCAGTTTTAGGCTATAAACCATGCCCTGCTCGGCAGCAGCTGCTACCGAACGCTTTAGAAAACACAGACGTAGGAGTAACGTGTGACCTGGTACATCAGTAGGAGATTTGCTGAAGGTGGCTCCTCAGTCAGCTGCTACATCCACTTCTTTGATACCACGATTTCAATAGCCAGGGCAGCTGCCTCAGACATACTCTAACAGAGCAGAATAGCGGAATTTTTTTCTGGTTTGGAATTCTCATTTATACTGTAAAATGTGCAATCCAGAATACATCCGAGAACAAAACCACCTTCTGGGTCCCTAGGAGTTAAGGTCCTTTGAAGAGCCACATCTCAAACTAATCCAGTTCAGGTACTTTTCTCAGTTGTTTAAAGCTGCTTAGAGTTTGTGATAAACAGGAAACACATTTCGCTACTTTGTTGAAAGAAAGACATATCAGATTCAATTTTTTTTGGAAACATCTCACAGATTAAGTACCTGAGGCTTTTAAGGGATGCTTTAGGGAATACACCTTGTCACCTGAAAGTATTCCTGATACCAAAAAGGCATGGAAGGATGCCCTTGGTTATCTAGCCACGTCCCCAGGCTATTGCAAGCAATGACATGTAAAGACCTCCTATCATAAAAAGTAGAGAGATTCTAAACATTTCCTGCTGTTCACTTTTGAAATCAGACTTAATCTTTGACTTTTTACATGGGCCATTATTAACATGTAAAAGGTTACTTAGTGATAGTCTTCAGGTACCCTCAAGCAGTTAAGTAGTTAACTCCTGCCACAGAGCTTTTCACAAAAAGTTTAAATCTTTTTCCAGAGAGTACCAAAAACCCCAAAACGTCACTCCTAAGTTTTAGGAGGCTACCCTAAAAAGTAAAATAAAATAGAAAACAGTAAATAAAATACAAAGCAAGTTTTTAGATAGAGGAAGGCCAGGCAGAAACTTCCCTCCAACTACATCGTTATTTTCCTTGTGGATACTTAAGGCAAAAAGACACTGGAAGTCACAGAGGTGGAGATTCTCACTGTGCTACCAACGGGAGAACTCTGACAGCCAAGTCAGTCAGGTCAGTCCAGAGACGCCTTCTCTGCCCGAGGGTGGAGACAGCACTGTAGCCAGTCTGCCAGATGCTTTATCAGCTGATATACCTGCATCTAAGTCAAAGACTTCTCCAATATTTGAGTGCACCTTGCTTGCAACCGAGGTCCACGTGCTAAATATCATCCAAAACTTTCTGGTGCTTGGCCAATTACCCTTGTTTCTTTTCCCATGAAGCACTGAGAACCCAATGTCAACTATATTAAGGACATCAGCTAAGAACTGAGAATGAGAAGTAAAAGGAAGAAAGGAAAAGTAGATTGAGAAAATGGAAAGAAACTTGATAAAAAGGTACTATGATTTTAGTGCCATGATATGGCATTGTTTTATAGATATACGTGTATATCTATCTATCTATGCATAGTTATACATGTAAATCTCTATATATAGATCTATATGCAGTTGCATATGTAACCGAACACAGGCATAGTTCAATATATATTTGTCTCATGAGCCATAATCATGTACACTAACCATAGCAAATAATACTTTATTTATCTATTAAAAAATAATTCCATACACATGATGACAAGTAAAATTGTGCAAAATCTCTCCAAGCGGAAAAGGACATTCTCTCACCTAAATATATACAGAATAGCAAAACCTTTCACCGAGCTATTCCAGACTTATTCATCATCAGCACACAGCTGACTTATCCTAAATAACTGTTCTCACATTCGCAATGAAAACAAACATGAGCAGTACAATAACACGGGGATGTGCATCTCTCATTCCCATCAGCCCCTGTGAAAATAAGCAGAGCTGAGACTGTGAGAAAATAGCAAAAAGTAATTTAAACCCTCACACTGCACATGTTTGAAAATCTAAATATTTATTTTAAAAACACAGACTGCAAACTTTCTGTTGGGGAGGACGAACAGGGAATAACAAAACTGATATTCACAAACCCTCAGCAATACTTTGCAAAAGCAAAAAATAAATGGGCAAGTGGGACTGCATGAATTAATAATGGGATAGGAACCCTTAATTCTTTGACCTTAAGAAAAAGTTGCTCTTTCAAAACCAGATCAGGCACCTTTAAATTACTCCTCTTTGGAAACTGTTCAGTGAGCTATGGAAAATAGTTATCTTCACTTCCTAGCTGGAGCAAAACCTTTCCAAAATTCTTGCCCCTGACAGCCTGAGAAGCATCAAAAGCTGCAGTGTGTATACAGGAAAATTCAGGAAAAAATTAATAAATTAAATAAACAGATGAATTCAAATTGCCTAAGTTAAAAGCATTTTTTAAAAAAAAAAATCTTGTGTAAAGGAAATGTCCATAAAGCAGTGTCTTAACAAACAGCATTTATTAGTCTTAACTTTTTTGGGAACGGACCTGGCCTTTTACATGGAAAAAGAGTATGTTCTCTGAAAAGAGGTGGCTAGAGAGCGAAATATATTACTAGGACAGCTATAGCATCATTTCTGCAGCAGACTGTAACTGATTTATGGACAAATCAGGGGCAGGTTGAAGTCTAAGAAGTTTAAATAGCATGAATAAAAAAACCCAAAATTTTAGCAAAGTGAATGAAGCAAAAACGGCGTATTATCAAAATAAATGATGCTAACTTTTTTTTTTTTTTGGGGAGGGGGCGGCCACACACCAAAACAACAACAACAAAAAACCCAAACGACCCCAAACCAAATAAAAATGTACAGCAGCAGCATATCTTAAAAACTATTCTCGGCAAAGACAGTTGTAGTAACCACACACAAATTCTTGGGCAAATGGAGGGCAGCTGGGCAGGCACGCAGCAGCCTGTGCTACTCACTGCTCTTGGAGCCAGGCTACTGACTCCTGTGTGAGCCTACTGGAGCCGAACACCGTATGAAGAAGAATGCAACAAAACCAAGGCAGAGCTAGATGAGTTGCATAGCTGAAAAGTTCTTTGTTTGAAGGACACGAGCTGGGTTATTTAACAACGTGATTAAAAAAATGTATGCAAGAGAATCTGGCTCTCACTTTCCTACATGTAAAAGAAGCTTCTGGATAAAACCCAACTCACGTATCCAGTCCTCTTTGTCTTTGGAAGGCAAACATAAGATTTAATTTTCGGAAGATTTTTAGAATTTTTTCTTTTCCTCTTGGCAAAGTGACTGAGCGGTTACATGCAGTCAAAGCCCTTTTATTTGACTTCTCTATTAACTGTGTTCTTAGTTTTCCTTTTCCATTTTGCAAGGTGGATGAAGCACTTTGACGGCTGCAGTGAACACCACAGTAGACTTCCCCTTGAATCCTTCTTGTGATAGGTGTTACTGCTTAGATGAAAGCTGTCCTTTACTGTGCCAACTTTTCGTATTCCACCTATTCTGAGAGCTGATGGACAGGAATATCCTCTTCAGTAGCATGTGTTCTGATGTTTAGTCATTCCCACAAACTAGGATGTCAGTATGATCCAATCTGATGACTATTCATCTGTAGCTTATTTACTCTAGAATTGCTTACTTTTCCAGCAAGCTTCTGTTTTGCAGATTTCTGCTATCTGTGACTACAGCACAGAACACACAAATAAACTTGCTCAGGGTCATACATAGTGTTGCCTCAGCACCTCCTGGCTTCCAAATCTTTTTTTCCCAAGTGTTTTACATTACTTACTCATCAAATTTCTCAGAGGAAACAAGGAGTAGTATTGCCCACACTGGTGAAAATCAGGTATGTCCACTCCGTAACTGTAAATTTGTTCTCAGAGCCCCTTAGGCCACTGTTACCTGTCATGCCATTAGCCCACATCTTTATGCGATAGCAAAGTATAATGCATTTCAGTCCACGTTTCCAACAATTTTTATTCCTACCGATTATAACCTTCATCTGTATCTCATCCCACCCATCACGACGCTATTTATAAAAAAAGACACTGTCTTCAATTATTTTCTCAAGATCTGAAGATGGTTTACATATATATAAAGCAAATGAATATTATAATTCAGTATTTAAAGAAAAGCATAAGACAATTCAGTAGGACAGAGGATGTTATTTTTGGAAAGGTCCCACATACATGTAGTTATTTTTTTAAACACATAGGTAATGTGAACTGAGTGTTAGACACATGAAACCTTTTGGTCACTTAGAAAAACAGGGGTGGTAGTTGGTGCATTAAATGCATTCCCTATTAGTGTTTGTTCTCCGAGTTGTACTCACATTGGCAGTCAACTGAGTTGTCAGAGCTGACACTTTTTCTTGGGATGCATCCAACTCTCTTCGTAGCTTGCGAATCTATATATTTTAAGAGAGCACTTTACTGCACCATAATATGGAGAAATAAAATAGCAAGACACGAAATGCAGAGTGTCTCGACAGAACATTTATGCCTGTCAAACACGATGTGCTCTTACCTCTGACTGGCACTTCTCTTCAGGCTACAAAATAAAAACAGAGGAAAATACATGAGGATATTACAACATAACTAGCCTGACAAATTTATCAAATTTTTCAATTTTTTTTTGTGTTTCAAGAACTCTAATATGAATTCCTTATTTTGGATTCCCACACCCGTATTCAATCTAAGGTAATCTCCCAATTTATTTACTCTTCAGGAGCAAGAAAACAGGCTGCTTGTACGCTACTTCTTCCTGCAGGAAGGAATTTGGGCTCCACTTCCCAGCCTGCCGACCCGTGCACCTCCAAGTCTAATCCGTGGAAGGGTGAAGTCCTGCCTCCCTGCATAAGGGACTGCATGAGGCTCTGAAGAGCCAGGACCGTCATAGAACGTGGCTGATCCTAAGCAATTCCCTTCCTCCCATGCTCAGCTCTCCATGGGATGGAGGTCACGTTTGTGCATTCCAAAGTGATGTGAAAAAAAAAAATTACTCCCACTTGGGTGCTGCCTAGGCACTGTGGTGATGAAAAGCTGAGGACACACAACTAGTTATCTGAGGATGCAAAATGGATGTACTGACCATCCGTTGTGGTCTGCGTGATAAAATTGTGGTTACTATGACTTGCTTCTAACCAAATTTACCAGCTAAAGAGAAGTATATGATGGTAGGAAGTTACACACTCCACTGTCCTTATGTAAACATGTCCACTACTAGCCACCATGAAAATTATACCCATCAAACCGCACTATTAAGAGCCACTTGTTCTTGGGCAGCAAGCACATAAACCAGAAGCTTAGACAGCAGCTGCCGAGTACTCTCCTTGTGGCTCTCATGGTTATAAACAACTGCCGAAAGGAAAAGGCCTGTTTTCCATCCTTCCAATCTGTTTCGGCTTCATATGGACCTTGCTTCAGGCAAGGTCAATAATGAAAGGCGGTATTTTCAATTTATTATTAGGGTCTTAAGGCCATGTTACACATCTAGCTTCCTAATAGTGAAACATGTATGTGAAATAATGCTAAATAACACTACTCTGGCTTGACAAGACTTCATAGACAGTTATACAAGAACTTCCAAGAGCAAGTTCTTCCACGTACTCTTGTATCACATATGCTTGTTTCAGCTGTGGATGTGTGGTAAGGATGAAGATGCATCATACTTGCATAAGAACTTGAAATTGAAGATCCTGTTCAATTAACACGTTATTTCAGACGTAATTATTATCCACTGTTTTTTAAAAGGGTTGTGCTTCAAGAAACCCCCAAAACTGTGATCATAGCGTGCCAGGAATATATGAGCCACCTTTAATCTGGCTAGCTTGGATATTCACAGCAGAGAAGCCACTGGGAATTAACCATCAGTGCCAAATACTTCTGCACAATCTTGTGTGGGCTGGAATCCGCTGTGCCCCTGGGTCGCTGCAGTTAACACCCAATTAGCTAGAGAAAACCGAGGCAAGACAGGGTGCAGCCTGACCTCCCCATTACAGCACAGGTATAGTCTTAACTTACAAGGTCTTCCATAGTATATGTTTAAATGGAAAATCCTTCGTGAGACTATTAGAAGAAAGTAAGCAAATGCAACATGCATTTAAAAAAACACTGTATTTTCAAACTGCAGTGAGCCTTATTTTAGAATCAGATAACCTAAATGAACACATACTTTTGGAGAAAATATTACTGGCATAGTGAACAAACGGCTTCTTTAGAATTATTAAAATCTGTGCATTAAAAAACTTGCTCAAACTTCTTTAGTAGCAAATCATTAATACAAGGCTGGAATGATTTTATTCAGCAAATTTTGGGGTGCTTTTGGTAATGAAGTTCAAATCTCCTCAGATCTACTGAGGTCCTTTGTAGCGAAACTTATTTAATGTAGTTGTAAAATACTGACTCAAAAAATAAACTGCTACTTTTAGGCCGTTAACGTCTGTGTTTAGTGAGGATACTGCTAAATATCCAGAGACATCTTTATGAATGTAAACATTTCTTTCGTAGCTAGCATTCAGAACACAATCAAATGAAAAGTGCTTTTTTCTCTCCTCCTTGAATGGCAAAAACAATTAGCACAATAAGACCAGCCAACTCAGTAATTTTGATTAGCAATCCCAAATTGTTCTTTTCATTATACTCACTGTTGAATAAATAGATGACGTACTGGACACCAAAGAGAGAGAAGAACCATGCACTAAAGGAAAGAAAATAAACACAATGAATATAAATACAGATTCCACAGTGGAATCACCATAGATCATCCACTGCCAACAACCAGCCTACTGAAGAAATACTTTCACAAATTTCATCATCCATCATAAACTTAATTATACTATTGCACCAATAATGTACGGTTTGAAGAATGCATGGCCAGGTGACACAATCCATACACTTGGATTTGGTAAAGCTGTTTTAGTAATTTAATAATACTTGTTTTTTGGGAAAATGAGGTGTTATCAAGAAGATTAAAAAGAAAAGTTTTGATGAAGATTTGTTCAGAAATAAATATTTCTCTGGACAGCTTATCTTAAGACTCCTGCAAAAGGGCTTACTCAAGATAAAACCCCAACAAATTAACTGAAATGCAGAAGAGATTACAAAAGTAAATCTAAGTACTTCATCTTCAGTTTTAGATGAGATTGAGGGGGCGGGTTGTTTTCTTTAAGCAGCAGACCAAGATGGAGATGTCCTGAGAAGACCATGATACCCAGCTCCAGTATGTAACCAGATGCTCCAGGAGAAGATGTGGAGCACCCAGGGCAGAAATCATTGTCTAATTTTAGGGCTCTGAATCATCCTCTGGATGCAGCTGTATCTTCCTCCTGCTGACTACAAGGGAACTGTATCACGGGCATCGATGAGCTGAACATTCCCTATCCCTGCAGGTTTTTTGGTCTTTCTTCAAAGAAATGACATTTCTTTAACAAGGCAAAGTTCGTTCTCTCATAGAAAAATTACCAGAGTGAAAACATGGCTACAAAGCTTTTTCTGGAAAAGAATCCGTTTCAAGGAGTTTTTGCATTGAATATATATTCTGTGTAAGATAGACATATACATTGATTCTCAAGGTTGTTACCATCACCCCGGTGTTAGGATTTACACGTAACATCATTTTATTTTTGATAACGCTAATAAAAAAACTACCTGAAGCTACTCTTTCTGCTACTGAAAAATGCAAAATTACCTTTCCTTTACTTTTATTTTTAGAAACAAAATACATTTAACTGAAACTTTCCTTCAAACTTTAGGTAACTTCATACAAATCATATGAAACCATGTTAAATCACTTTTTCTTTCATCTAAATCCTCCAGCAAAAAAAAAAGTTTAGAAAAGCTGCCATTTTGCTCTAATTACCTACTGCAATTCTCCTACATTCATAATAAATGGGCTCTGCTTTCCCATTGACATTATATCCTAAGGCAAGGCTGGAAAGAGAAGTAAACAAAGTCTAAGTTGGCTTCTGGAGGAATTTAAGACAATTTAAAAAACCCACAAGAAAGTAAAAAAAACTCACACCCATTTGGTTTTTCTGGTTAATCATATTTTCAATTAAAATGATCTTTATAGTTAGATGTTAAGGACTGTACCGCATTAAGAACATAAAAATAACTAGCGTGAGTCAGACCCAGGGTCTGTCTAATCGTGTGCTCCATCTCTGGCTGCAACCACACCACAGGTTTAGGGAAAAGAATGCCAGGAGGAGGCAGATAGCCGGTGATTTTTCGCCAGGTACACCTTTGCATCTTCTGGGAATCAGCAGAGATGGAAACTCCTGAGATGAAAACTGCAGTCAGACCACTATTTTTCATAGTCGCTGTGACCTATCTACCGTTAACTTGCTTAACTACTTCTGAATCCACTGATACATTTTGTCTGTAACAAAAAACTCTTGTTTTTAGAAACAGAATTCTTTGCAGTTGTTTTAGACGTGCTGCTGAATCAGTCAACAAGTTCCTTGAGTGTCTCCACACCCCTGTGATATGAGAAGTAACGGATAACCAACTTCTTTATAATGCACTATATTATATATTATCACCTCCCTTCAGACATTGTTTTTCCAAGCTGAAGAGTCCTAATCTATTTTAACTCTCTTCATACCATAGATGTTATGCACTTAAGATCTCCTTATCGCTTTTCTTTTTATCTGCATTTTACCCTTAGGATCACCTTTTTTAAGATGGAAAGCCCAAAGCGCAGGCAATATTGCACAAGGCCACCAATGGACTCATACAGAGAATATAATACTATTTTCTGGTTTGCCTCTCTATATTCTTCCTTCATGCAGTTTTTACTAATAGAGATGTATTCAAGAAAGCAAGCCTACCAACTGGCCAGAGAAGAAAGAGATCTCCTTACAATGGATTGGGCACTTTTGAGTTAGCATCAACTGGGATTTTTAAGATCACATCAGGACTTTAAAGGAGGAAAGAAGACTCAAAATGAAAAAAGGGAAAGAACACATAACTTTGGGAATCATACTCCTGCCTTGTAAAACATCACTATTGCATCATTTGAATGTCTCTTTAGTTTGAGATTTCTAGTTTCAAGGACAACTAAGGAGTTAATATTTTTGCGCAATTTCTTTTTAAAGTATCTGCAGATGGCTACTTTAAGGCTATTTAATTAGAAGCCCGAAGGCAGTTATGCTCTTGATGTGATTCCTGGGTTTTGCAGTTAACATGCATCTGCACGCAGGCTACAAACCCAAATTGTTTTGGAGCTATTATTTTAAAGCACTATACATGCATATGCGAGCATGTATCATTTTTTATGTTAGAAAAGGAATAGTCTAGCTGCGATCAACTGTCCAAAGAGCAGAAAGAACAACAGGTATTGCAGTCAGTAGCACAAAAAGGAATAAAAATTTATATCCCATCGACAATGAATTTAATTTCTTTCTCTCTAGGAGGTTGAGGTACCAGGGTGGAGCCAGAGGCAGCACAGCTCCTGGGCAAGACTGATGGCCAGGGAAGCGGGGAAACTGGATAGCCAAGAGACCACTTAAGTTTTAGGCTGTTTTTTCCCCTGAAGTTCTGGGTAGTTTGGAGGCTGTTCCTGCTGGCATCCCTCCAGTCCTGAAACCCTTCCTATCAAAAGGGTTATGTACTGCAAGACTGACTAACATTTCGACCTACATGCTGTGCTGTGAGAGAACATGACTGTACTTCACACTATGGAGACAAAAGAAAATAAGGCTTTTAAGAATAAATCCTGGCCCCGCTGAAATTAATGAGAATAAAATGTCTTGTAAACTTGTGTGCTAATACATAATTAAGAAGTAGATTGGTAAGCTTTACTTAAGACCTGGAATTATGCTTCATTGTATAAAATCAATTTGTTCATTAACTACAAATTTAATTTCTATAATACTTTTTGATCTATTCTCTCAAGGTGAAGGTGAATGATGTATTCGTACTTTTTGATCTGTTCCCTCATTCTGTGAAGGTGAATTGGATCCACAGGTTTGAAAGCACAGGACAATATATATGCCATATTCAGAACCACTTGCTCACTTATAACTTGTGATTCCCTAAGAAATAAGCAGGAGCTAATAAGCAGGGTATCCCTGCCTTCTGTACGGCCAGAAGACCTTTAACCTTAAGACAAAAATACAGAGACTGCACCTAAACATTCATCCCATCTGGTAAAATATTATTATCCTTTCAGGTACCAAAAATTTAGGAAAATCTGTAGGGGACTTCTTCAGCATGTCCACTGTAGGGTCAAATTCCCTCCTCGTATACAAAAGTGATTTTTTTCCACTGCTTTCAAGTCCATAACTTGGTAGAGTTTTCTTGGACATAATTTTTATTACTTTTTTTAAATGAATGAAAAGCACTTTGTAGAACATTTCATCGAACTCTTCCCTTCTCCTTTTTTTTAAATGGTTTGTCCTCAAACTTGTAATACTTATTAAATATTCTTCCAAACTAGCCTCTCTCCTGGACAAGAATTTCTGAATTATAAGAGAGAGTTTAACCTCAACCATGCCAAAATGGATTTGCTGCAATCTTAAGCACACTTAAAAGGTTACAATTTTTTTGAGGATGTCTTAATAAAACCTGAGTAAGTTTTGCTGCAGTAGCTCTTTTGGTAAATCTAAGTATAACACAGATAAAGTGATTTAAATTCCTTCACAGATTGTATTAAGGAACTCTGTAGCAAGGGCAGGACTGTTCATCTCAGAACAGAATTCAACTGACTAAGTATCAGGCAGTCTTTGACTGTTCATGATCATCTAGCTTTCTGAGAGCATGGCACAAACAAAGGTTAATTCCTGCAATGACACAGTCTGCAGCCCTACAGCGTTATTCTAATAATTTTCAACCCCTAATGAAGATCCTTAGCCATGGGCCTCTAAAATACAATTAAATGTAATGGAGTCAAATTGGCTAAATTCAGTAACGAATTAGCCCTGAATGTTGCTGGAGCCATATCCAATGCGCATTTTCCACCCCTTCCAATAGCAGAAAACAGATGGGATAACCAGTGTCTCCAGGAAGGCACCTTGTGGCTCCTAAAGGTCCCTACAAGCACTTAAGCATGGCTCCCACGCACGCCTGGCTCTAGGGGAGCAGCAACAATGGGGCACTGGTATTAACAGTGCTGAGTAAGTGCACGTCTTCAGCAGTGGAGGAACTAAGTCAGCAAAGGCTTGCGTGACCTGTAGTGATGAAGTACTCCACAGCCAACCAAGCTCCCAATCCTTACCAGAAAGGAGATTTAAGACTCAAAGAGCTAATGCTGAAAGAGCTTCCTATGACCTGCTCCCAGAGCTCGCCCCATGCTTGACTTCTCCAAGTGCAACACTTGAGGGTATAACGTGTGCTCACAGCTACTCCTGCTACAGCCATAAGGTTGCTTGGTCAGTAGCAATCAAACTAAATATTTATTTATAGGTAAATGACTTTTTCTTCTTATATTTACAAGGGCTTCTTTTATCAGGTATGATTACATATTTGAAAAGACGACGAGGAATTAAAAAGAAGAACCCAGATGTTTTGAAGAACTACTCAAGTCCCTTCTATGGAAGCTATGTGATAGCAGCCCAGGACATTGAGCAGAAATAAAAAGTAAAGACAATTTGAATACATATTAAATACTGGAAAAATTAACTGGCATAGAAACAACAGTCTGGCTGATAACAATTATTTATACCACAAACATAAGTGTGGAGGCCCAGGTTCAGGAGAATAGTCCTATTCAAGGAAACACTTTAATACGCTAACTCTAAGCGTGAACTAGAGTCATTTTGAGATCACTAAAAATGAAGCACAGGATGCGTTTAAATCATTTCCTGAACAGTGACGGTCTAGGCACAACACTTACATACTTTCCTATGTCTGGCTAGAAGGATCACTGAATGAATATCATCAGAAGAACGATGACTGGGACTGAAGTTTTATCTAACACTGAGCGCTCCACACAGAGGGAACTGTGCTCTGAAATGACGCCTACGCTGAGCCAAAAAGCAGCAAATTTATACTGGGTTTATGTGAGAATGTCATCTTCTGATCATTTCCAGCACCATCACATACTTTACTGACCTTCTTCAAAGCCATCGCGGAAAGAGCCAGACCGGCTCATTGTTCTGCTTTTCTCATCCAGGGACATCGAGCTGTTCCTGAAGCGCGTATCACTATAGGGGTCATAAGGACCATCTGCATTGGAAAGGCTGTGGGTCCGCAGCATGGTTGGATTTGACAGGCTCATCTGGGCTGCAGTGGTTGGGCTTGCTATAAAGTGAAGAATAAACACCAATTTATGTGCGTGACCACAAATTTTCATACCTAATTTTTGTGCAACTACCAAAAAATTTCCTGAGACACAAATTTTTGATGTCATCCTCTTCAGGCTTCATTATTTTTCTAAATTCAATGAATTCAAATAAGAGGTATGCAAATCAAGCTAGTGAATAAAAAAAACTCAAGTAAATAAGGTAATTTTAAACACTAGGTAATATGTCTATGCTTCTACAGACAAGGTCAGTCAACTCACTAACGCTCATAGGCGTGAACTAACTCACTCATTTAATTTCGAACAGTCCTTCCTCAAAAAGGACTAAAATGCCCGAAGGAATTTAAACTAGTATTTTGCCTATATAAAACAGGCCTCAAGAACCATCTCCTTCAAAGCCTTCAGGTTCTCAGAAAATGACATTTTTCTATGTATTTAAGTCACAAATTTTAAGAGCTTTAGTTTCCTAATACTTGTATATTTCAGAATTGTTTCCTTCCACTACGAAGTCCCAAGAATTACAAAACATCAATTTTGCCTCAAAAGCCAATACCCTCCCAGCCAGTGTTTAGAGTACAAAATGTCTACTCCGGTTTCACATTTTTTTAAAGAATTTTTGTGCTAAAATTATACCTGCTATTTACTAAGAACTAGTTGATTTGTGGAAAAAAGAGAACAACAAAAATGCTGTTCAACTGGCAGGTTCCTCTTGGTGTGCTGTCATTGCCTGTTTCTATATACACCATCAACTGATACAGACTATTATAGAAGATACAATAATTCAGTTTAAAGGTGCTCAACTTTCACACCAAGATTTGCTATTTAATTAAACACAGTGACCTCCTTTGACTCCTATATCTCCAAGCTCTTCTCTTAAGAACACAGAAAAATAACTTCTTTTTTTTTGTTAATTGCTTGTGGCCAAATAGCTTTTGAAGGTTATTAATGTAAATAATCTTCAACACTCTCTATAAAGAGTTAACTTTCTGGGCCTAAGACTAAACTTTTTTTTTTTTTTTTTGACCATTAAGGTACTTCCATGAACTTTCATGACAGTTTGTTTGCTGTTGGCAATGTAATTACACTGTGTGTATATTCAGCTGAAATTTTGTTAAGTGTCAGTTTATTTAAAGCTGTTTATTTAATCTGTTTCTTTTCAGCGCACTCAAAGAAAGGCTCTAAAATGTCACTGCTGCAACTCAAAACTGCACTAGAAATAAGTGACTGCGTAAGCTGCTGCAAATTCACACAACACAAGCATAGGCTTAACTATTTTGCGTATTACTTCTTTCCCGTTCTAGAAAAGATGGAGGGGCTTCTGAAAGTCAAAAAGAAACAGAAAACGTCTGTTCGACAGAGTACTTTCCAAATGTCACTTAACTTAAAGACAATAAATATACTGTTAGGATTGATTTACATACCTAAACAAATTGCAAAGGCAACTAAGTAATATTTAATCATCACACCAGAAACGAGCACTACTAGCACCTTAAATTAGGTTATTTCAACTGCTGATATGGTCAACTGCAATGCTTTATGGATCCTATCAATCAACTTTTATTGTTTCCTTAATTTAAAAAGTGTTTACTTTTATCAATGTAATTAAGTGAAGGAATGGCATTTTTTCTGACTTAAAATTCTTCTGACTTTTATATATTATTTCAGACTGAGCTTTATGCAACCTTCCAACAAGCCACCCGAAAAATACATACAAAGATAAAATATCTTAAACTGATGAGACTTGCACATATAGTAATATGCTTGGATTTTAAAGCAGTATTACTAAACAGGTAGGCAACAAGAAGTGTTTTCAAAGAGTTACTGCAAGTATGCCACCTTTGGGCATATGAGATAATAATGCTAATTAGTCACACTCATTTCAATGAAAGTGCTTCCTGAGGTTGAATGTGGGACTCGGAGCTGCCGAAAGAAAATTATATTGTGTAACATGCTATTTTCAAGACACACAATGTATTGCTATGATTATCCAAGCAGATAATTATTCACCAAGCTGCGAGAAGTTAAATCTAGTTCCAGAGGGTGATGTTATGCTGGATCCAGATGAAAATGGAGAATTGCCAGCAGTATCCTGAAGTCCGCCTGCTGAATGGGACCGTAGCCATTCTTTTGCATCTTCTTGATTACGGAGTTGGGAGGATGGAGTATACCTGCAAAACCAAACAGTTTTTCCAAAATGAACTTTGACATTTATTTAAAATCAAAAAACTCACAAACAACCATGAAATGTCACAAGACTTGGGGAAGGAGAGAGGGAAAGAAAGATGGAAGAACTCTCATATGAAATTTAAGGATTAAAATTATATAAACCCAACACAGTTCTGAATTAAGGAGCTGTTCCAAGCTGTTGTAAGCTGTTCCTAATGCATTCCACTTACGTTTGGGAAAAAAAACCCCAAACCTCCTTTCCTACAGCTTCAGTAGTCACCAAACTAGTAGTAAACAAAAACTTACAGATAGAAGTTGTGTACTGTAGAATAAAATATAGTGTGTGTTATGTATATATGATTGAAAAATAAACCCATAATTTGGAAATCCTTTCCTTTCCTTAGGTTATTCTATCACTATTTTAATATTTCGGTGCATCGCTAAGCTTAGCTGGCTTTTTGTCATATTACAGCCAAATTCAAGTCAACAAAACCATTATCAGATTTTTAAACAAGTTGTGACCCAATAATTCCTATTCCAGAGACATTACTAGAAAGGTCTGTGGAGGTGTATCCTATTTAGTTCAAAACTAATAGCATTAAATCACCATAAAGGAGACTATGTTTAGCCTTTTCTGAAGGCAAAGAAAATAGCGGAAATGTTGTCTAAGCCAACATCAATGGCAAAACACCCGCGGGCTTCAGCTTAAGCAAAGTTTTAAATCTGCTTCTGTATGTGCCTGAAAAATAGGTATGTTACCACAGGTGTTATGTGAAATACGTGATAGGGTACAGATGTCAACAGAAAGAGCATCATGGAAACACTTGTCTGCTAATGGATTTCAGTGTCTGTCTTATGCTATGCCATCTGCTTTTGAGAAATATTTATGAGTTACTAGCTCTCCTTCCAAAAACGAAACACTTGGAGCCTATTATTAGTTGATATTATCTATTTAATTAATTAGATTCCCTCCAACTAAATACTTTACAGTAATAAGATATCACTTATTAAGACTATTTTAAATCAATGTGAACACTACAATAATTAACATTGCAAAAACTCAAACTACGTTCAAAAAATACATTCATTCTTCTGCTTATGCCTCAACACTTAAGCAATAGTCCCTGACTATCTGCGTCTCTTAAACTTTGCACATGTATCAGTTTATTAAGGGGGCTTTAAACAGTCTTTTTGCTTTAACACACTAAGGATTTTTTTTGCAGCATGAATACCTACCTCCTCAGCACTCAAATGTTTCAGTCTTAAAAGAGAGTCTTTCTTTATTAGAGACATACTTGAGAACCACAGAAATATTTTAAACAAAATGCCATTTTAAGAAAGGCTTTTAGCACTCGGCTCCATGGGACAAAGCTGCTATGAAGAACAATGTGTATAGCACAGAATAAATTGCAGCTGCGATTTCAGGGCATCAACTCGGTGATCCTGAAAGCTGCATTGAGCAATTCTGAAGCTGCAATTTTCTAAATTGTCTAAGATATCTTCTGTAAATTCTGTAACACTTAAAGCATTTAATTAATACACCTAATGTTGATAATCTTGCTAGAATTGCTTGTATCAATGGAAAAATCTTTCTCAGTGCAGTTTTTTTATGTTATAAAAATCATGACCCTACAGATATACAAAATGTATGAGAAGACAATTGCCAAAAGTTTGTTTGGGGATTTTTTTGCTCTTTTCTAGAAGAGTAGAAGTTATCTCTAAGAGCCCTATATGTTTAGGTATTCTGAAGCAAATATTGTTTTAAATTAGTATGTCCAATCTCATCCTAAAAGGTTTGGCATGATATTGAAAATCTTTTCTATTTGTGTATCAACACCAAGGTTCCCAGAGTTAAAATGATCTCAATTCATTCCATGTAATAGCCACAGAAGCTGCAAAATTATAGTTTTCAAGTCAAGCCAAGTGATGGTTTATGAGATGCCTTTCAGCAATTCAGCCAGCAAAAGCTACAGTTCTTGCTCAAGCGGAGAAGCCACTGGATGAAAAAAATGGCACAAGCGAAGAAGCCACTGGATGAAAAAAAGCACAGTGGTCAATGGCCTTCTTTGAGGAAGAAAGGAAGAAAGGAAGAAAGGAAGAAAGGAAGAAAGGAAGAAAGGAAGAAAGGAAGAAAGGAAGAGTATTGTTGCCACCTCTTGCAAACTGCGACCATCACCACCAGCCACAACAGAAACACAAAGCAAACT
>NW_009228815.1:0-6128 GCF_000690835.1 Fulmarus glacialis | reverse complement strand
ACTCCCCCCACTTCCCCCTCCCCCCTTGGCTTCTATGCAAAGAAATCACAAACACCATAGGCTGAAGGGAAACAGTGAAGTGATCCATGAGATCCTCTGATCTGGGTGGTTAGGAAACTGCAACCCTCAGGCACTCTGCAGCTTGCCCCAGCAGGTAATCGTAAATAGGTACACAGTGGATTAAGTCTTTCAGACCTAAATGGAGAAAGGCAAAACAAGAACCACAGGCAGGAAACTGATTTGCAAATTCACAAGAGAATTGAGAAATATTTTAAGGCAGCTTTCATTTTCTTTTTTAAATGCTGAGGATAAACTGCTAAGCGAAGTAATAAAATGGTTTAGTTGACCCTAGCTGCTTTTACCATGTGTATATTTTGGTCATCTGGAAGGCATTGTGATAAATGCAGAATTATTTTGACTAAGTTACTTAGTATAGTATGATACAAAATTGATTGTATCTTCTGGCATTAGGTTTGTGTTAGCAGTGTGGCCAGCAGGTCAAGGGAGGTGATTCTCCCCCTCCACTCCGCTCTCTCGAGACCCCACCTGGAGTACTGTCTTCAGCTCTGGGCCCCACCTAAGAAAGACGTGCACGTGCTCAAGTGGGTCCAGAGGAGGGCCACGAAGATGATCGGGGGATTGGAGTATCTCTTGTATGAGGACAGGCTGAGACAATTGGGGTTGTTTAGCCTAGAGAAGAGAAGGCTCTGGGGAGATCTGATAGCAGCCTTCCAGTACTTAAAGGGGGCTTACAGGAAAGGTGGGGAGGGACTCTTTATCAGGGAGTGTTGTGGTGACAGGATGAGGGATAACGGTTTTAAACTGAAAGAGGGTAGATTTAGATTAGCTATTAGGAAGAAATTCTTTACTGTGAAGGTGGTGAGGCACTGGAACAGGTTCCCCAGAGAAGCTGTGGATGCCCCATCCCTGGAAGTGTTCAGGGTCAGATTGGACGGGGCTTTGAACAACCTGGTCTAGTGGAAGATGCCCCTGCCCATGGCAGGGGGGTTGGAACTAGATGATCTTTAAGATGACCCTTCCAACCCAAACCATTCTATGATTCTATGATTCTGTGTACAGATTTGAGTATCAAAGGTTTAGTCCATACCCTGCCAAAACAAGTTTTTGGGGTTTGGGCTTTATTCTTTGTTTGTTTGAGATTTCTTAATATTGATTACTTTCCTGGGGAATAATTTCTTCATCTCGGTAATTTACAGTTTAGAAACTTTAACAATTCTGAGCATGTAAACTCAAGGAAGTTTTCTCTCTGTCTCCTTCCCTTTTGCTCTTTGAGAAAATATGCATCCTTTTCTGACATTTAAGGATACAGGCACAGAAAATTAATTTCACTGAATTGGAAGGGAATTTGCACCAGCAGCATAATTACGTAAATTAAATTTGCATAAACTTTCTCAAAAATAAAACAGAGTATTTACTTATCAACATAAGCATGAGGTCTAAACACCTAAAATTTTCAGGTCCACAGTATTTCACCTAACAGCATTTTCAAGTGAGGGCACCGATGTTTATCTCCAATATTGAAGTTTGAAGTTAGCAAATTACAATTGCTAACTTGTGTCAAAACTACCTTTACTCAGGCAGTGGTCAAAACTCTGTGATAACAACCACTGTCACCCAGAATGTGAAAACATAGTTTCAGGTGACAGGCAGTGACAGGCAATTAGAGTTACATTAATTTCTGTAATTGCTCGTATTTCTACTTTTACAGTAGCACAGTTTCTTTTTTTGAATGTCCTTAATAAGAAAAATGATTAAAAAGCCTGTAGTGTTACTGATTAATCTACACTTCTTCATTACTTTCCATGACTGTTTGTTTTCTTTATGTTCTGCATCAACACACTTAATTTATCTTTTTTTTTTTTTTTTTAAGAGTTACCAAAAAAACCCTAATTTAGCAATGTCTCTGAGTATTCTTTGTTTTTGATTTGGGGCTATCTCAAAGTCATTAATTTACTAAATTGATGTAGATGGAAAGCACTAATTGTAGTGGTATTTTTTTCCAGTCTTCTTGTTATCCGCCATTATAATAGTAAACCTATTGTGCGGCACTTTGACTAGATATAGGCTAAATTGATCCAGGAGATTTTAGTGCTCAGGAATCTAATGTTTGAAAGAAGTAGTCTGGCACTGGGCTTCCCGTGAGCTAATTGGTTCTATATGTGGGTACAGTCATTGGCTTCATTAAACAGTACAGATTTGAAGGTTTAATAAAATTCAGAAAGATCCATCTAGTCTTCCTTTAGTAACAAAATCAGGAACCAGAGCACAGCACTGTATGCACTTTCCTTCTTATACATGGTTGCTCTGGTAGTATCTTCATCCAGGGTCTCTCACTAAATGCTATTGCAGAAGTCTATTTGCACAGTTTTGAGATGGAGATTAATAAACAGCTGAGACTGTGTTTCAGCGTGCAGTTCATTATACGAATCGGTCACAAAGCAATGTGAAAATACCATAATGATCTAAAAGTCTGTGCATTCCTCTCTGAGGACCTTTCAGCTGTGATATAAAGAATGATGGATAAAATAGTCCATTGTCTGGTTTCATTGTTAATTTTCTTTCCAGGTACATAGTGTTTAAAGAAATAATGCACGTTTCAGTAGTTTTTTACTTTGGACTAGTGACCTGAAAGTCTTCCATCTTTTGCAGATATATAGAAATGAGAAGTAAGTGAAGTATAATTCTTTTTTCTTTTCTTTTTTTTTTTTTTTTAATATTTATAGTCTCATTTTTCTATCAGCTCTAACTCCAGTCACAATTTTTTTCGCTTTCATTGGAGTACCTCCGTGAATCTTGGTGACCTGTTTCTTGCTGGTGTACTGTACCCTCCCCCACAAAAAAAAGATATCAAAAAACCCAAGAAAATAATGCTGAAGAACACTAAACCTATTAACTGAAGAACTCCAGAGACAGGAAATGGAATTCCTTCTGAAACTGGGCTACTTCAAATTTCATTTATATCCTTGCCTCATTGCAATCACTGCCTTTTTTAGTCACTTATCTGCATATAATATACTTTGGTGTCTATCACAAACTTTTTTTTTTCTTTTTTTTTTGGTTTTGTTTTTTTTTTAGAACACTCTATCTTCTCAATCTTATTTATTTATTTATTTTAGCTAAATATAAAGCTACTATTCCCCTGTGCCATTGTCCTGATTAGGTGGAAACTCTAACAACGTGAAATCAGTGGGATGATGTCTTCTCATCTTAGATCAAGACATCTAATGTGAGAAATAAGTTTCTCACTGAAGAAGGCAGTCCACTAAAATGTGAATCCGTCACCTACTTCTTTGCATGACTACAAGAAGGATGTCTGGACTTGTTTTCTATTTTTTTTCTAGTTAAAATCGATCTGTTCTTTTCTACTGTCTAATCTATTCGTATCTGTTATATACAACTTCTGTTGGCTAAACCAACAGAAAGATCTGAAAGATGTTGATAAGAACTCCTCAGAGCGGCACCCTTGGGGCAGAATGCTTTTCTATTTTTTCTACTTTGTCATCTTTATATTAGAAAGTTTTACATCTCAGTTTTGTTTTTTTTTTTTCTTTTAATACCTCACAATACTTTGGCTTCATGTTTTGTGTTTGTTCATTTTAGAAGAAAAAAACCCGACATAACATTAAATCAAAGAAAAAAGACAGAAGAAAGTAGAAAGAAGAAAAAAGAAAAAAACAAAAAGAAAAAAGGGAAAAGGAAAAAGGAAAAATAAAAAAGGAAAAAGAAGAAAGAAAGGAAAAGGAAAAGGAAAAGGAAAAAGAAAATGAAAATGAAAAGGAAAAGGAAAAGGAAAAGGAAAAAGAAAAAAAGGAAAAGGAAAAGAAAAATCACATTGCTTTCAATCAGTAAATTCATAGGTGTGCCCTCGCTCTGCCATCGATCTCTCAGTTGACCTAGCTATAAAAGGGCCTTGATCATGAAAGTTAGGAAGACAGGTAGGCTAGTCACATCATTTTCTTCTCTTAGGTTAGCCACACACAGATAGCTTTAATTATGTGAGTTTTGGGAAGAGGGTTACAGGTTCTGGGAAAAGGAATGAGCCTCAAGATTTTGGCCACAGAGTGAAAAATTCAAGAATGGCTTCTATGGAGCAGTCGTATCCCAAAGATACACTTTTGCAAGGTGCTGCCTTCTACCTCAAATATTATTCAAGGAAATCTATTTATTTGGTTTATATTCAGAAATATATAGACAATGAGAGGTAAAATACTCAGAGGATACAGCACATAAGCTGAGAGTTTTATTTTGCCTTTGAACAGTATTTGAGATTCTTAGTTGTTAATGAGAATTTTATATCCACTCTGTTGCTAAAACTTATTTCTGAGGTTTCTGGTAGTCTATCTTACTAGTGTAGCAAGGTCAACAAATAATTACTGCTGTTCATTTAACTGTATAGTCTCCGACTTTTGTTTGCCTCAGACACCATCATATCTACGAAATAATATTTTAGTGATGGCTAGGACCAAGATCTGTTTTCAGATTTTTTCCATCTCTTTAGTCATATTTCTTTTCTCTGAGAAAAAAGGACAACCATCTTAGAGAAAATAAGACACCTGAGGTTTGAAAGCACTTTTGACCTATTTAAAGGCAATATGAACTGTTGCATTTGTACTTGTTTAAGGAGGAGGAAAAAATATTAAGGTCTGGAAGGAATATGTATTTTATAATCGGAACATGTATTTCAGAGTACTGTAGCACAGAGTGCACTTACAGAGGGATCTTCTGCCTGAATGCAAGGTTGTTCCAGCTCTCTGATGTAAAGTAAAATTAAAATTACAGTCAGAAAGAGGTCCAGATGCAGAACCAAAGACAGCCCGGAGCTATTATTTTTCCACACGCTGTTCCTGGCTTTGAGAAGGTTTCAATGCACAATATCACTGAATGAGAAATGCTACATTTCCTATTCAAACCAACCTTTTGAGATCAGAGCAGTTATCCTTTTCCAGTGCATAACCTTATCTTGACACACCAGCTAGTAACCCTGCTACTGTAGGATGCTGTGTACTTCGATAAACACAAGTTGGTCTCACCATCCTTTGATTTTAGCGCACTCTCTCCAGCATAGGAAGATCTGTATTACAATCAATAATGAGACTGGTCAGTGTTATTCCTGGATTTAGCAAAAGCAGGATAAACTCTGAAGTGCTTCAGGGCCAGGTAGCTCATATACAGAAGAGTAATGGAGTGTTTGAAGAGGGAAGATATAGGAATACACCAAAAAGACCTTCTTTATTCCCCCTTGGAGATATATTCTAATTCATGGGCAATGTCCTTATAAGCACAAAAGAAATTTGAATATATTGGTAGGTAGATGTTTTCTGACTAGACACAATAGCAGACAAATCTCAGTTCCTTAAATTAAGAAGTAGAAACCTTTGATTAGTGTTTAATGTAGTAATATCTGTCTGATAAAAAAGTGAAATACAGTCTTTGCTCTACTATGAAGACAAATTCATGCTTTCTCAGGTACCTGACATGTTCCGGATATTGACGCACAGTTTGAAATTTTCATGGAAAGAAACAGGATAAGGATCAAAACTGAAATGATGTAAAGAAAACATTCTTGTAGCTTTTATTGGAATAAATGTTTATTTCTGAATTAATTTAATCATTAAGCTCCTCACATCTCAGGTTTCATGAGGTCAGCTTAAGTAAGTTAGAGGGACTGTGAAAAAATGGAATTAATTGAAAAGTTCCTAAGACTGTTGTTCTTAACTAAAAGCAATTTTAGAAACCTAGGTCTAGAAATCTATTGAGAAGAAGATACAGTCAATGAAGAATACAGGGAGCTATAGATCCTTGGAGGTTAATAAATATATATATATGATAGAATAGTGACAAGTAACCTATAGAAGAACTGAAGTCAAGTATTAGCCATATAAAGAAAGGAGTTGTCTGGTAGGAAAAAAATGAAAGCCAATGCAACATAAAAACATGAAAAAGAAGAGAGACTTGTCTAAATCAGCATCCTGGATCCCTTTCCCCATATCTCACTGATAGTAACCTTTTTTATAAGTACATTATCACACCTGATTCCAAGCACAGAGGGTGAAAAGGATGAGAAATGCTTCATTTGGTGGTCTGTCAGCCTGACCTCGGTGCCGGGG